>NC_061097.1:5348420-5350920 GCF_015104395.2 Macrobrachium nipponense | reverse complement strand
AAAAGAGAGGACGACATGTGAAGAACATCTTTCAAGCATTTGTTCTTCGAGAGCACATGAAGGCATTGGCCATAAACTGGACCTAAAGGGGATCCCATAGAAACACCATCTACTTGTTTGTAAATTATCTTGTTAAAAATTAAAGTGAGGTGTCCTGCACTGCAATTTGTAAAAGTTTCTAAAATTGTCCTTGTTAAAGCCGTGAAATAAAAAATCATCAACAGAAAAGATTTTTTCTCTAAATAATATCGACCGTCGCCTGCAACGGTATATTTGTGAAGAGGGATGTGACATCAAAAACATAACCATCTAAAATGCTACGATGGCTGTTTGCTGTTTATTCCTACTGAATCTACGGCGTTCTAGATGCCCAATTCTTCCAGTATATCTACGAACTAATATGGGCAACAGATTCTACGTACCTACCGTCAGTTGGAGACGTCCCTTAAAAGAGGTCTGAAGTCTCAGCTGGATCTGGATTTCCTGTTATACTGCAGACTTAATAATATCACCCCTAATTTCGTCAAGTTTAAGGTTTACCGAGCCTCGCTGTATCACTCAGAATTCTACCGTGATAGCACACGACAACTACTGGATATCGAAATCAAGCACAAAGAAAAGCTTTTTGCGAGGCACAAAGGACACCATCTGACTCTTTAATATAATGTCTTAAAGAATGCTGTATCATATATTGATTTTATTTGTTTATGTCAAAATGTATTAACCAAAAATAAAAAATGTAAAACACTTATTCTGTGCATGTACAAAAATATTCATTCCAAGAAACTTGAACGATTGGGAATTCAGATTCCAAAATTTCTAGATTCCAAAAATACAGTTTTTAATTACTCTAGTTATGTTCTTGTCTAAGAGAGAAGAGTTCCTACTGTCATTGGGTTTGGATTTTTGTATGCCAAATTTTAAACCTAACTTTAGTCAATTTTACTTACCTATTGAAATTCTGTTTGGACGACTTCGGTCATTACAATTACCAGGTGATTTATCCAGTTTACAAAGAGAGTATACAAAACTATTGCTCAGAAAAAACATTTTCAAGATTGTCAACCAACTGGTTTCCTTTCTTTCGAAGAGATGACTATCAGCTACTGAAAAGCTTATCCACAATCCAGACATTATCATTACTAGACCAGACAAAGGAAGTACAGTGATTTTAAATAAAAATGAGTACATACAGAAAATGGATGATATTTTAAAGGACAGAACAAAGTTCATTGAAGTAGGTAACCCCACTTACCAACCAATCTTTAAGGTGGAAGCTTAAAATCAACAGGTTGTTAAAAGGTTTTAAAGATGATAATATTATAACTGAAAGTACCTACCATGAATTATACTCTTTCTGGTTCTTCATACGGAATTTTATATGGCCTTTTCCAAAAATTCACAAAGATAATGTTCCTTTGAGACCTATTTTGGCTGCTTATAATACTCCCAACTATCAAATTGCTAAATACTCGTACCAATGTTACAGCCTTCGCCAATAATGAGTCTTCTTTGCATAATTCCGCCAGCCTTGTACCTGATATTTTACCCCAGGATGTTGACTTGCAATATGGTTAGTTTTGATGTCACATCCCTCTTCACAAATATACCGTTGCAGGCGACGGTCGATTATTTTATTTTAGAGAAAATCTTTTCTGTTGATGATTTTTTATTTCACGGCTTTAACAAGGACAATTTTAGAAAACTTTTACAAATTGCAGTGCAGGACACTCACTTTATTTTTAACAAGATAATTTACAAACAAGTAGATGGTGTTCTATGGGATCCCCTTTAGGTCCAGTTATGGCCAATGCCTTCATGTGCTCTCTCGAAGAACAAATGCTTGAAAGATGTCTTCAACATGTCGTCCTCTCTTTTACAGAAGATATATAGATGACACAATTGCTTTATTTAGATCTAGAGCGGAGGCAGAAAATTTCTTAGAATATATTAATGGCTTACACCCAAATATACAGTTCACAATTGAACACGAAGACGACAATAAACTTCATTTTAGATATTTTAATCACTCGAACTCCTCAAGGTTTTAATACCAGTGTTTTTAGAAAAAAGACATTACAGGTCAAGGTACGAACTTTTACAGCAATTGCTCTTTCAGTTTTAAATTAAATAATATTTTCACACTGTTGCACCGTGCCTACATGTTATCCTCTACCTGGCACAACTTTCACGAGGAAATTCTGTTTTTTACTACAACTTTTCAAAAATAATTCGTATCCATCCCTTCTTATTCAACAAGTATGTAAATAGTTTCTTGAATAATATATTTCAACCCCGTCTCGTCCATACCTAATGTCCCTAAATTGCTCATGTATGCCTCCATTCCTTTTGTACATTCGAAGAAATTCAAACAAACACTACAAGACTCAATTCGCATACATTTCCAGCTATAGACATCAGATTATGTTCAAAAAATCCTAAGACAATTGGGTCATTATTTCACCATAAGGATAGGCTTCCTGCCTTGATGCGATCTCTA
>NC_061097.1:5320793-5343293 GCF_015104395.2 Macrobrachium nipponense | reverse complement strand
AAAACAACTATCAAATCGGAACTTAAAAAAAAGGCCATTTAGAAGATCCAAACGAGCCTCTCGACGAGCAGCAGTGTCACGATCTTGTTGTTACTGCCTTATTTAATGGATCTCGTTTATAACAAGCGTGGTTTCTCTCAGAGAAAGAGAGCAGAGAGAGAGAGAGAGAGAGAGAGAGAGAGAGAGATAGCATCGATTGGACTGTAACTTCTGTTTGAAAATAACCTAAGCTACAAATTCTTCTTATGGGGAAGTTATCAGTATTTTTTTTCAGAAGCCCTCATTAAAAACACATAAAAAGAAAACTGTAGCACCCCTTGTTAAACTGAAAGGCATTATTTTTTTTTTTCATAGTAAGCTTTGTTATTTTTCTCAGCATCACCTATTGGAACTCAAATTCTTCCTAAAAGCAACGGGGAGCATCAGGAAGTCAATGTGATGAAGATTTTTTAACAGGAGGAAACTTGATTGAATACTACACAGCCAATGTTCAATAGCATTAACTACAGTCTTTAGGTATCATTATATCAGTTTAGCAATATAGTTAGTACTCCCTCTTCATCTCGAGAACTCTGACAATTGCCCGTTTTTATAATAATCGGTAGTCTATCCTTCAAACCTGATGATATATACATATATATATATATATATATATATATATATAGATTATATATATATATATATATATATATATATATATATATATATATACTATATATATATATATATATATATATATATATATATATATATATATATATGTATATAAACATCAGCAAACCTGATGTTATATACAATATATATATAATATATATATATATATATATATATATATATATATATATATATTATATCTATATATATATATATATGTGTGTGTGTGTGTGTGTGTGTGTGTGTGTGTGTGTGTGTGTGTGTGTGTGTGTATGTATATACCGGGTGTTAAGAAATTAGAGCCCAAGCGGTTGATGTGGATCATCAAAGAAAAGTGACAGTCATGGAATGGTGATTACTGGTGGAGTATTTCCTTTCCTCAAAGATCCTGAAAATGTGTTACCTGTTGAAGAAATCACATTTATGCATGATAACGCACCATATTTTAAGGCCCTTCAGACACAGGAGCTGCTTCGAAACAGTGGTATCGATTTTTTCTCGTCAAGTGAATTTCCAAGTAGCTCCCCTGACCTTAATGTGTGTGAAAACATTGGTAGTATCTTAAAGGATCGTGTTGAAGCGCTCACAATGAACTATGATGGTATACGAAGCGCTCAGGGAAATGGAGTTTGGCTCTCAGCTTATTTGCAATTGCTGGAATTATACCCCTCAAGAATGCAGGCTGTGGTACAGGCAGATGGAGGCTACACAAAATATTAAATACTCAGAGAGAAACTTAAATAAATACCTGTTCTGAATTGCTTTTGTATTTGTCCATATCAATTTTAGTTTATGCTGTAGATGGGGTGGGGGGGGGTGAGCTCTAATTTCGAAACTCCCTTCATAAATATATATATATATCATATATATATATATATATATTAATATATTATATATATATATATATATATATATATATATCGAGCTACAATGTCCTTTAATATCTAATTCGCTCTACCTCGGAATTAATATATTTTTCATATATGCTTGAACCGAAGGGGAATTTTTTCTCGATAATAGATTTGCCTGGACCAGGGCGCGAACCTATGGATCCTTTCAAACCCAGGAACGTCAGTGAAGCTTTTCCTACTACACCACCGCGGTGGTGTAGTAGGAAAAGCTTCACTGACGTTCCTGGGTTTGAAAGGATCCATAGGTTCGCGCCCTGGTCCAGGCAAATCTATTATCGAGAAAAAATTCCCCTTCGGTTAAGCATATATGAAAATATATTAATTCCGAGGTAGAGCGAATTAGATATTAAAGGACATTGTAGCTCGATATATGTATATGAATCACGGAAATGTGATATGACTTATATATAGATATATTATATATATATATATAATATATATATATATATATATATATATATATATTTATATATATATATATATAGAAGACTAGTAAGGGGGCTCAAGCTCTACTAATATCACAAGGCAGGGATGTAAAGGCATGTCTCAGCGTACAAAAGATTTATTGCCGACATTTCACATTGCTTCGATGCATCTTCAAGGCTGGGGAATTGATAAGAATTCAAACATGTAAGACTTGCCACCAAAAAAACACGGCACGGTACAATATTTAAAATTGAACACTTAAAACACTAAAACATTTAAGATGTACAAATTACGGTACAACAAAATACTAGGCTGGAGAGACAACCTACTAGAGTAAAAGTTAGAGTGACCAAAGGACAAAACAGGAAAAAAAAAACACACACACAGAACTATGCGAAAGACGAGACGAGGGACAGAACTGAAGTAAACAAACAAGTAGTTAGGCTATGCACAACTGAACTGACGAGGACTGGGCATTTAAATTCGGTATATTGGTTTTGATTAAAATGGATTCTAGTGTTAAAAGCTTATTATCTTTATTGGCTGAGCCAATAATTTTAAAATCACTGATGTTCAAGCGGGAGCGACAGGTAATAGAGTGATTACGGTCGCTAGATAACTCTGGATTGGAAAGTTTGTATCTTGTATGGAAACTGACTCCTTTGTGAGGGCAGAAACGGACTTGCAGCAGCCTCTTCGTGCATCCAACATAAGAACCCCGATTACATCTGGGACAAGTGTATTTATAGACTATGTTGGGCATCAAAAGCGGGTTCAATGTCTTTGGCTCTGAAAAGAGATCTGATGGTTAGATGATTTTTCGGAATTGATTTTAGATTCAGGGCTGGTATTTCATTGTTAATTAATTGCATAACTTTCTTTTTGAAGGAATTGTCATAGGGGAAAGGGAACTTAGCATAGATGATTAACTTGGGAGCGATATGTATAGGAGGTGGGGGGCTCATTTTCATGTTTATAAATTTATTGAGAGTTCTATAAAAGTGCACTGAGGGGAAACAATTGTTATGAGAAAAGTTTACTAAATAATCTATTTTGTTGTGGAAAGAGACCCAACTGAAAGTGAGGACAAAGGCTCTATGAAGGAGAGTGGAGAGGGCATTTAATTTAAAATTGAAATTACAAGTGCTATAGAAATTTGTCCGTAAGCCAACGAATGTACTCTTTCTGTAAATTCCTGTATAAAAGCAATTATTGTCTCTGGAAACAAGTAAATCTAAAAATGACAGGGAGTTATGGGATTGTTTCTCTATGGTGAACTTAATATTGAGAGTTAATAAATTCTATAAAAGCTTCAACATTAAAATCAGACTTAAACAATGAAAACGTGTCATCCACGTACCTTCTGTAAAATAGGGGGTAAATGTTGAGGGGGCAATTGTCAAAGATGTGGTCAATGCAATTCTCGAAATTATTTCCTAGTGCAAAACCTACGCAATTACTGACTAAGGAATGGCATGCAGACTATGAACAGAAAAGGTGAGAGTACACCCTTTTAGAATAACCAAGATCATTAACCAAAAAAAGGACTGAATATAACACGTACTCTGTTCATAAATTATTAAAATGTAAGCAATTTTTGTCCTACAAAAATCAAACTGTGGAATTAAGAAATAAATATCGGGAAAAAATGAACAAAAGCACAATTATTAACACTATGCAGTGGAGCACGTAAACGAACTTGAATGCTACTGACATTCAGGGATATGATTCCCCGATAGAGGCACTTGCTGAGATGAATGAGTTGCACTATTGATCCGCACGGCCAGGAAGACAACGGAGCAGTCTACACGAATCTGCAGAGTATTCATGCATGAAATACTGGCAATTGTACAGGCAAAAGTTACACGGTAAAATGCGAGACTTCTACGGAAGATTAATTCTTTGATATTGCGCGAAACTTTTAAACTTGGGCGTTATCTTATAGCAGCAAAATTCTATTAACGTTACAAATATGTCACAATCACGAACCAAGCGAGCGGGGTTCATCATTCAGACTCATTGGCAAAATCTCAACCCAGTTCTTGATTTTACTAGACTCTTTGTAAATGCAGCTTTTCATGGAAACCAATTGTGTATATAATCATTTAATAAGCTTTGTTATTCAACTTGGTGAAGAGGGTTAAATTGTATTAGATATCGTGTCCATTTTACACGTAAACATTGTTCAGTCTATTTTGGATTGTTACTTCTGTAATTTGTTTGTTTATGTTAGTTGTTGTTGAGTAATTCTTGAACAGATTGTTTATCCTGGCAGTTGTTATAAGTGTTGGAAGTACACTGTAACAGATATAAGTTTCCGGAAATAAGATCAAGGTTTTTGATGACTGACAGAGTAGAAGTCTTCAAAGTGTTAAATACATTTCTTTGGAAATTCTTTTCGCTCATATTGGATGTAGCTTAGAGTAACACACATGTAAGTATATTTCTTTACTGAAATTTGTATATATTCTATTTGATGTTTGTTGTGTTTTGTAGTTATATCAAACTATTATTAATTCTTTGTTTATTATGGAATTTATACCTACTAGTTTTAGTAAGTTTGTATATTTTGTTGTTTTCAGTTTCTTGAACCTAGTCGCCTTGTACTACTAGCATACTACTCATCATTGGTTCTCTGGGCTTGGAGTATTGACCAAATATAAGCCCTTACAGTAATGGTCAACTTAAGTTGTAGTGCCTGGTGTTATATGATTTTAAAGCTTTAAGTTAGTTTAAGTTTTGTGATATCAACTTGAACTTTAAATCAAATTTTTAATAAAGTGTGACGTGAGTAGCAGTATCTGTGTCTTTTCTACATCTCATTCCTGTGGCTTTGAAGAAAACGGCAGCTACACTCTTCACTCTTCACTTCACCATCAAGACGTTTCAAGGAGAGGCGAAGGCAAAGTCGTCACGCACTGGACCGCTTCCGGGTATCAGGTACTGCGACATAACTGGAGTCGAAGAGCAGAGGCAACTCTATCAGAGTGATACCTCTAGGCCAGGGCAATCTGTTACGCCTTACTCGTCACGAAGAAATGCAATGTGTTACTGTAAGTGTTTACATAATAAAAATATGGAATGTTAGTCCATATATATAAAAGTCTAAAACTAAAGAGGTCAACCAGATTGCTTGCAGGAATGTGATCAGACTAGAGACGCTAAAGATGACGTATACAATAAGTATGTAGGCTAAGATAACATGCCGTCACCTGTAGTCATTCAATTGTTTATAAACATTAGTCCAAGCTCCCTGCTTGAGACAACTACCGCCTACGTGATCTGTAGCGTGTCTCATTTGATTGTGTGTTCGTATGTAACTATGTCATCTGATAGTATGTTCATATGTTCGAACTACTGTCTGTTCCTTCATAACTTGTAACAGAGATGGTAGACAGGCAGAACAGAGTTAGCTATCGTCATTAGAAGACCTGTACCTCTTTACCTAAGCTTTATCATGTAGAGGAATAGGATTAGCCATCATCATTGGCAGAAGCGATCAAGCTATCGTCATAGAAGACTTGTACGATCATACCTGATCTTCATCATGTAAAACTTCAGAAGAATATACTATTTTTATACCTTGTGTTTTCTACAAGAACCTCACCGAACCATGAGTTTAACACATCGTCGTAAAGATAATACCGACTTCGTAAGTGATCTACAAAACCCCAGACACTCCATTGAAGATGGAAGTGCAATACCAACCGACTTAGCGTATAGATTATCGCTAGTCTAACATTACCTCATAGGGCGCCTTATCATACAAGGCACAAGCCCTAATATTTGGTGGCCAGCGGACCAGAAGAACTCTACAACGTCCTACGAAGAAAAAACAGAATAATAAATCATGAAGTCAACGACGACGAAAGCAGCAGATTCTTCAAGCAACCTAGTATCATCATTAGTGAGCGACTTCAGAAAACACAAGATTCGTCAAGCAACTTAGTATCATCGTTAGTGAATAACTTCAAGAAACAAAACCGACGTGTCCTTTTCTACGGCAACGGAAGCTTCGTCTCTCATTAGAATCATTCATGAAAACATCGTTAGTGAGCGTTTCCGGCACTGCAAGAAACAAACCGAACGCGTCTGCAGCATCGGATTTTCAAGGGCTCGAATCATCGAAACAACGCGCACGGGGGAAACTGAAGCCAAACCAGGTCGTCCGCTAAATAGAGAAGGAGGACCGAGGCCGTGTGTCGTTATCGGAACACCGTGACTTCCCACAAAAGCAAGCTAAGTACAATTTTTTATTCATTTGGAGTAACTTTGAGTGTTTCCTTTGCAGGTCGAATTTCGTTATTCCTGTGGCTGAAGTTACGAGACATTCTTAATCTTACTTTTTTACAGAAATTATCTATATCATTGAGATTTCGCTACTGCGAGTTTTTATCTTTGAGTGTCTGTTTCCAGAAGTTCTACTGAAATATCATAATCATATACTATGTTAATTTTATCATTTTGGGTGATTATTAAACAGTGAATATGCGTTTACGCAGTGGACGTCTGTATTTATACAGATGCATGGATAGGGTCGTTAAGCACCGTAGTGATTAGAAAACACACAAAAAAACAAGTGGAACACCCGTACAAATCTATATAAATTAGAGGTAACACTATTTCGGGTCATGACAATAAATGCTCCTTTGCAAGTCCCGATCGCAGTTTTAGCCTTGAGTTTTTTGAGTTATATAAAATATCGAACCTCAATGACTCAACACAACTTTAAAAATATGGCTGGATTGCAAGGAATAACATGTCTGTAAAAAACTTTCATCAGGCCAAATGCGCTGACCAGGATCCCTCACTATTTCAAATTTTAGCAAAGAATGAAGTACAAACAGTTAAAATTGTATGCAGTAGTGATAACTTGTCTTATTAGTAATCGCTCAGTTCCTAATAGTTCATCATTCATTGCTTTATACGTAACCAGCAACATAATGCTAAAAACACACAATACGTTGCCGATGGTAATAAAGAGAAGGATCCTAATTATTACAAAAAGAAATAGAAACAGTAGCCCGTTCAGAATCAAACAAGCAAACTCGGTGACTGTGTCACCTAGTCAAGCGGTCAAGGTTAGTCAAAAAACTGCCGAAGTTTTCAAAGCGAAGCAAATTCCACACAATAAGCGACTCTAGCAGAGTGGGGAAAAGCGATGTTGGTTCATACATACCGATATCTTTTTGAATTAAAAAGGATTTTTCCTATGAAACACACGACCGTATAAAGTAATCAGAGCAGGTTTTCGTTTTTTTTTTAATACATTAAGTTATAATAAATACTGGTGGATTAAGCCCAACTGTGCGCGCCGTAAAAATGAGAATATCTTGTTTTATTTCTTTAATACACGTAATATCTTGTATTTACGGACTCACCGTCTGTTGTTCGAACTTCCCTAATGAGAAGTCCGGATAAGCGAGCGTTTACAGATACCTCTATAGTTATAAAAAACATTGATCTGTATCTAGTGTAATTGTAAGATTCATCTAGGGGTATACAAAATATTATCTTACATCCTGCAATAAAGGCGTGTTTATCAAAGGGAAATCCTATAAACCTTCAAACATATTAAAATCCGTTTGAACAAAAATGAGACAGTTAATCAAATAATAACTTATATAAAGGAACTATACATTTGTCTCATAAATCGTAACATTGTTCAAATGACCCAACAGAATTCTCCCACAACCGCAGTCGTACTTTGCACGCAAAATCTCGAGAAGCATGCACCCTCGAATGTCTTAGTGCGTGTAAAAGACTTTGCTGGGAAATGAAATTTTAATCCTTCCCGACACTCTGAAATATAACGATTTCCGCGAACAAAGCCCTAAAAGTATACATATCGTGGATACAGAAGTTATAAATATCGCATTTTTTATTGTCGCTAATTTTTAATCACGCCCAACCAGTCGTGGATGAATCTCTCTGATAATCTATCTAAAGTAATATCCGTAAAGTCATTCAAGCAGAGGTGATTCAGCAGAAATTTTTTTTATCTTTCACCTGAATACCAGGAAGTTTCTCCACTAGCGAGTGATCTCTGGGAGAAAAACGGATGTCATTGAAAACAAAATACGGTCTAAGGACAAACATAAAGCTATATACGTACCTTCGCATAGACTCTCAATGAAATTTCAAAATAGAGATAAATGACGGAGTTGAAAAATGTTAGTAATAGGAGTCATTAGGAAATCAAATAAGCCCATATAATTTTTCCCTCAAACGTCATGCCATAAAAGATCGGACTTGGCGTATCTGCGTAGATTTCTGTCGCTAAACAAGGAAACGACTCCCGATAGTTTCCAGTGCGATGTACCGACGACATCTTATCTCTGTTAGGTTAGAATAAATTTTTTTTCACCAACTTTAAAAGCTTTACCAGATACCATTTACCTAGGTGATTGTACCTCATACACCGTTTTTTCAGCACACTCAGGGGACATTATCAATTTTTACGTATGCCTCCGGCTTACGTTGCACCCCAATTACAATATAGTGTTTGGAGACTTTTAGGGGATAACCTACATGCCTATATGGATGATCTTGTAATCCTTTCTAATACCTTAGAAGTACATTCACATAAACTAGAGCTAGTGCTACAGAGACAAAGACAAATAATCTCAGAGTAAAATATCTAAATGTGAGTTTTTAAAAACCGAACATGTTTATCTAGGTTTTATGTGTCTAGTCAAGGTCTTAAAAGTAGTCCATGGTAAGGTGTCGGCTATTCATAACTTTCCGGTACTTATTAACGTAAAAGGGGGATACAGCACTTTTGCGCTGTAGTGGGTATTACAATCGTATGTAAATATGTAACTCTTCAATCATGACAGCTCCTTTAACAGATCTTACGAAGAAGAGCGTAGATTTATTATGGTCTGAAAAGCATCAACAGGCGTTCGATATCTTAAAAGCGGAATAATGCAGCTTACCTAACTTAAAAATCCCTGATTTAAATAAGGAATTTTTTTTTATTGCAACAGACGCCTCAGACCAAGGGGTAAGAGGGTATTACTTCAGTAATATGATAAACAGTTCTTCCCTATAGCTTTTTATTCACGTAAACTAAAGCCCTCTGAAAGTAAATATTCCCGTATAGGCAAGGAAGGGCTAGGTATCTTTAACACTCGTACATTTTAAGTTCATAATCTATGGCTATCCTGATAAGTCTTTACTGAACATGAGTCCTTTACCGAGTTTTTCAAAGGCTTTAATCACAGTCCAAAAGGAACTCGGTGACAAATGATCATTCAGTTTATTGGAGCCAAGATAAGATATGCTACTATGGGAAAGCCAAATATCATGAGCTGACGCATTATCCCGCAATCCCGCACCATACTGCAAAGAACCATTAATTAGACTAAAAGATATAGAAACATCCGTGCCTATTGTTAAAACCGTATCTAAACAAGAAAATTCCTTAACCCAAGAGATCGCGAGCATTGAATATCTGGTTGGAGCGCAGAACTGTTACAAACTGAACAAAACAAGTGTCAACAGCGATAAGCAAAACAATAAACACCAAACAATAAACACTTCGAAACGGAAACAGGGTCAGTGGCTAAGCAAACCAATAAACACTTCGAGCAGAAACCCTAAAGCAAAAGTATACTTAAGGTATGTGTATCAGAATAATGTAATCAAATGTAGTATTATATGTAGGTCCGTGACGAGGAAAACCCGAAGAACACAGCAGATGACTAACGACAGGTAGTAATAATAATCTCTTTCATACCAATCGTCATAAACTGGTTGCATTCCGTCATCCAGGTTCCATAGTATGTCACAGAAAGCCAAATCACTATTTTACTGCCTACAATGCTTACAGATATAAAAAGCACATAACTAATTGTAACATGTGTCATGAAAACAAGGGATACACTAAGACACCTGTCAGTTTAGGGGCCTATCCTGTGCCAAATCAATCCTTGAAAGAATATACGTAGAATTATTAACAGAATTACGAGTCTGACAGAGGGAATAAACACTTCTTAGTGTTAATAGTTCCTTGACACGTTATATAGAATTAATAGCACTAAAACAAACACCGCAATTGAGTGCGCTAGGAATATTTATGAGTGCTAAATCAGTAAATATGGAATTCAACACATAATAATCTGTGACTCGGGTGGTGTAAATCAATAATAATCTCCTTAAACTCGTGTGTGAATTCCTTTCCATTAAGAAAACCAATAATATATTTTATCACCCAGAGTCAATCGGTTTGGTAGAATAACGGATAATTAAATAGGAAGTGTCAATGTCTTACGAGTTACAACTCGTGATATTGGATCCGACCGGATTATAGCGGTTCTCGCGGTTTTAATACCTTTATCAGTTATATCTTGTATCTATAGAATTAATGCCGCAAGTAGCCTTATACGGTACGCCGCTAGAACACTTTTCCACATATTCAAGCCAACCATTAATTTCATCAAAAAATATATAAAAAAAATATATATAAATAAATAAAAATAAAAAAAAATAAAAAATAAATATGGATACAAGTGGAGTCAATAATTAATACACTCCGTAAGAAGTCGGAAGGGTTACAAATTATAATAAAAAGGAATCACGATAAAATCAATAAGCAAAACGTAACCATAGGTTAATTAAATATCTAAATATATATGCGTAAAGATTTGAACTCTAACTTAACGCTTTAGTAATGACAAATAAGCTAAAAGTTCAAACACATATCCAAAAACCTACTGACATATTGTCTGTCCCGGTGATTTATATTCGTAGTCAATGAAAAAAAAAAAAAAATTAAATAAATAAATAAATAAATAAACTAATAATAAATAAAATAAATAAAATAAAATAAAAGAGATTTTAAAGTCAGGAAGTCTAGAAGTGAAAATGTTATCTATGAAATAATCCTATATGAATCTTATACAGGGCTAATAATATATATAGAATTTGTATGGAAACCTTTTTCATATAGTTTGAATAAGGAATATTTATTTAACATAATGCCAACATGAAACTAATATATTGTTCAATTTTGGTACTGTTGTTTTTTTTTTTTTCAGACATTCTTCTCATGCGGGTGGAGAATTAAAAACACTAAAATATCATTTGAAAATACTAAAGTCGTATCTCTTACAGCAAGTAACGTAACTCTTAGCTGGCTGAGAGCAATCTCCTGCCAAGTGACGACGTCATCATTGCCGTATCAGCATTTGTTCCTTTTAACCTCAATAATCTGCTTACACAGGCTTCATCTGTGTGTCGTCTCTGCTTGCAAAAGCAGATTGACTGGAGAAAGGAATGCTTAGTTTCATGAACTTCACATGTGGTTCATAGGTCACATGACAGGCCACATAACATTCTTATCCGTGTGTGTAATGCAATTAGTTAAGGACTTGTAATCATTTTAAAATTAATGAACAATATAAGCAAATAGAATTTCTATAACAACAAAATGAATTAATTTTTTTTTTCTGAACCTCATAGACATTTAGAAGTATCAAGATATGTATATATGAAATATTTACTTGCAACATTAGCCTATTACAATTCAAGTAAAACATTCATGGGAAAATGTCACATTTTCTTGAAAAACCCAAAGTTTATATAGAAATTAGTTACATAGTGGGTTTTTCGTTGCATCTCCTACCTATTAATAATGTTTTAAAAGTTAACCTCAGAGGATGCGCACGAGAAAATTGAATATGAAACTTTTGTTTAGGGCACATAGAATCATGATTAATCTTCTCTTTGACTCTTATGTTGCCTGGCAATCTTACAATTAGCTCCGTTTCCACTTCTTTGTCTAGTAACTTACTACAGTAATATCGAATTTTCTTTGAGATTCGTATTGATATCTATTTATTTTTTATAATTATGGATATTTTTACAAGTCATCATAGACCTGGATAGGTTCACTCATTGTTAATGCCATGGATAAAAAAGTTTGTACAGCGGACTCTTTTGAATTCCGAAATATCAGCGAATTCATGTGGGTTAAGTCTGGTCTAAATGGCTCTCTCCCCTCCCCTGTATTTGGATGTCGTCTGAATTTACTTTGCCCTTGTGACAAGTATAATTTCACTTGCAGGCTGATTAATGGAACCTGGTTACAGTATCCTGCAGTACGAGAGTTTCACATCGCAACTTCAAAAAATCGTTCGTCGCAGCGGACGACTACAGTCAAGTAACAACCGCCTACAATGTGAAAGGAATTTCATGGACTTCTTCGACCGACACCGTATCTCGTCGTTAATCTCGTTTTCATGCGGAACGCTCCGGCGGCTGTCGGAATCGACTACAAAAAGGGACATACTTCCGACAATTACGACCCGAAGGATATTCAACTCTACTTTGCTGGCGAAGGACTCGTGCTGGGGATGTTTTTTTTTATTCATCGCGAACGTAATCGTGTAGCTTAGGATGCAGAGAATAAGTGTGAGCGCAAAATGGAACGTTGGACCCGCCCAGGCAAATTTTCCCCTTGTTTTAACCATTGAAAAAGGCCGTTTCATTTGGCTATAGGTGGTTGTCCTGGACCTGTGTAATGGACGAAAAGTGGTGCGAAAGCTAGTTAAATGTGAAGTAGTATAACCTCGGTCATGTATCCTATATATATAAATGATCATAAATAACAGAATCGAAATATATTTTTTGCGTGTACGCACTAGGAATCTATATATAAATGATCATAAATAACAGAATCGAAATATATTTTTTGCGTGTACGCACTAGGAATCTATATATAATTGATCATAAATAACAGAGTCGAAATATATCTTTGCGTGTACGCAATAGGAATCTCTTATATAGATGATCATAAATATATCTTTGCGTGTACGCAATAGGAATCTATTTAAAGTGCACATATATTAATCATAATTATATGAATCCATATACATATGTATAAACAAATCAGGTAGCCTATAATCAATCTGTTACCTTTTTTCTTACCAATATCTGCAGTTATATATGAGTTAGTATATTGATTAATGAATCAGATATATAACATTTAGCATAAAAATCAACGAATCAATCAGCATAAACATTAATAATTTTATCAATTCATATATGAAATTTTTTATCAGTTAAAATATGATTTTTATCATGTTAATCTTCATTCTATGCAATTATCAGAGTACATTAGTATTTTCTGTAGCATAAGTATCTTAAAGAGATGAAGTGAAAAAACTGTATCATTATATATATCATGTGATCACTATTATTTACCAATATCATTGTTTTATATTTTATTACTTGAATCAATTCATGTACACCATGAATTTTTATTTACTTATATATATATATTCACATAGTGTCTGTATCACACTCCTATAAGTCAAATGCAAGTTAAGTTTGAGTAATATTCAGTGGTTGGTTTTGGTAGCTGACCGAGCTGATGTAAGTGTTTACATAATAAAAATATGGAATGTTAGTCCATATATATAAAAGTCTAAAACTAAAGAGGTCAACCAGATTGCTTGCAGGAATGTGATCAGACTAGAGACGCTAAAGATGACGTATACAATAAGTATGTAGGCTAAGATAACATGCCGTCACCTGTAGTCATTCAATTGTTTATAAACATTAGTCCAAGCTCCCTGCTTGAGACAACTACCGCCTACGTGATCTGTAGCGTGTCTCATTTGATTGTGTGTTCGTATGTAACTATGTCATCTGATAGTATGTTCATATGTTCGAACTACTGTCTGTTCCTTCATAACTTGTAACAGAGATGGTAGACAGGCAGAACAGAGTTAGCTATCGTCATTAGAAGACCTGTACCTCTTTACCTAAGCTTTATCATGTAGAGGAATAGGATTAGCCATCATCATTGGCAGAAGCGATCAAGCTATCGTCATAGAAGACTTGTACGATCATACCTGATCTTCATCATGTAAAACTTCAGAAGAATATACTATTTTTATACCTTGTGTTTTCTACAAGAACCTCACCGAACCATGAGTTTAACACATCGTCGTAAAGATAATACCGACTTCGTAAGTGATCTACAAAACCCCAGACACTCCATTGAAGATGGAAGTGCAATACCAACCGACTTAGCGTATAGATTATCGCTAGTCTAACATTACCTCATAGGGCGCCTTATCATACAAGGCACAAGCCCTAATATTACTGTCTGGGGCGGAGAGCGACTTGGTGGGCCAGGTCAGGCCCTTTTATACCCAGCATCGGGAGGCTGGGAAAACTGGAACAATATCCTTTAATGCAGTTTTCCGGAGTCGATTTCAGAAGTCGCCGGGAAGATCTTGTCAAAACTGAATCTGGTTTTCCGGAAACTGTATATTGTTGTTCACAAAACTAAGACCGAGTTCCTTGAGGGGTCGATTTGTCCCAGATCCTTCCTTTCCTATCACTAATCCTTCATAGTTGCCACTAATCCTTCATAGGTCATGCTAATCCTTTACAGGCATCTAAAAGAAACATTTGTACTCCGGCAGAGGGAGTGTTGAAAACTAGTACAAAGTATTTCTAATTGGATCGAGAGGAGGTGAGAGATCAGGACAGACAGACCCCACCTGAGGAAGTAAGAATTCTAACGAACTAGGGGAATTTGACATAGACTGCAGCTAATCCTCACAAGGAGATTGCAATTCTCATAAAGCATTTCTGCCACGTTGTAAGAATGCCATTAAAGTTTTTTCCATCTTTGCTTCGTTATAGGAATACAAAAAATGCTAAGTAAAAACATTCTCAAGGGGTTGTCGAAACTAGTCAGACCAAGAGAAGGGTTAGCTGGGTGGGGGGGGGGGGGAGATCTAAAATGAAATATCTAGTTCTTGCTTCTTTCCATTTCGAAAGTTATGTTATTCCTTCTAAACTTTCCGTTTCGCTGCAAAAAAGAACAAGAGAGAAGAGATCCAAAATGGATACTCATGATGATAATCGTAAATATGTAACTATGGTGTATATATATATATATTTATATTTGTTGTTTCCTTCCCTTTTAGTTTTTCTTGTTTCAAAATTTTACTTGAAATTAACTTACGGATTCGATCTCACAATGCAGAAATTCCCCTGCCTTCGACCTCCTTTCTGTAATTAATTCAGGTAATTACGTTCTGTGAACCTAATTTAATTTGTAACATGAAAACAGATTTGTGTTACTGACATTTGCAAATGGGGTCAGTAATTGCTTACCTTTACCCTGAAGTCGTTTAGAATGGAATTGCAGAGAGAGAGAGAGAGAGAGAGAGAGAGAGAGAGAGAGAGAGAGAGAGAGAGAGAGCAAATATCGGATCTCTGGTGCTACCTTACTGAAATAAGGATTTCCTCGTTGGTCGTTTTGATACGGTTTGGCAGTGTGCTGAATTCTTATATTATTCTTATTTTTTCTCTCATTCTCTTTATCTCGCTCTCATTACTCTCTCTCCATCCAGTTGAATAGCAGATTCGAGAGTCAAAAGGTTAGCTCTCTACCACTGTGCCATGAGGAAGGACAAACAGACATAGAAATGACAAAGCAATAGGGCCTCGTAGCAGAGGCTCTCAGGAGCGACGTGATACAGATTTTAATCCACTCGTGCCTCCCCCCTCCATCCTCAACCCTTCTCCACTCCACGCAGAATGATGTTGTATTCTTTTATGTCGTAGGCCGACTTTAGAGCACATAACAAATGCGCGCCGACAATTAAGGTTCAAGACATTTGAGCGCCGACATTTGAGTTAATGAAAAATCTTATTTTCCTCTAACCATTTTCAAAAGCCCAAATTGGTTTCTCTTCTCTCTCTCTCTCTCTCTCTCTCTCTCTCTCTCTCTTTTCATTACTTAAGAGCCTCTTGCCCGTCTTTGACGCTTGTAATATTTAACGAATGAAGGCTACTGAGTTGTGTGGAGATCCCAAATTCATGCTCCACTGTCGCATGGCAGATTTAAGTGATATCACGACCTTACCGTCTCTTCAGAGCTAAGGAACCGAGGGTTGGGCACCATAGGTCTACCTGTTGAGTCAACGGCAGACCCTGCCTGGCTCCTCCCTGTCCTAGATTGGGTAGAGATGAGATATGGTCGCCGACAATATGAATACTAGTTTGGTCTCCCCGATACTGCGTACCTGCCCCTTGCCGCTACCGTTGCCGCTCGAGCGATCCGTAAACATTTCAAGGCCCACTTAGAAGTTTAAGGGATTTCTTCACTTGACATTAGTTACCTGAAAAAAACAAAGATAAAGGACAATTATAATTCTTGTACTTAAAATTATGATGAAATGAAAATTTATAATAATCAACTCCGTTATTGGGTTTACAAATCTAAATATCTTATTACGTAAGAAGTGAATTATATCTAAGCACGTTTTCATCTCGATTGAAAATCAAATTAAGAATAGGAATTTCATGCTTTCTACTTCAGTATTCCATTTATGTTAATCACTTCGTTACCTATCATCTCAGTTTTTCCAGCAATGTTGCCGTTGTATATTTGTCTTCAGTGTCCATACATAATATCCACAGCCTAAAACATTTTTCGTTTTAATCTATTATAAAAATATTATGATTTACAATAATCATATAGTTGATTTAAATTCAAAATTATTATTACTTCATACTATGGATTTATCTCTACACTTTTTATCTGCATAATAAGCAAAATAACAATATATTTATTTTCTATTGCTTTATTTGGAAAATAAACTTACCTTATGAATTACGTATTATTATTCTTAAAAAAAGAAAAATAAATTTGGCAGCAAAATGGCCTAGTAGCAAATTATCCTAGTAGCAAAATGACTGGTAACGAAACAGCTGGTAGCAAAGTGTCCAAGGGTGAATTGACCGGTAGCAAACTGTCATAGAACTGTGACAGATATTGGTGTATATACCATAGTTCAGCCCCAGTAGTAAGAGTGTGAAAAGGGGTGGAAGGGAGGTGACATGTAAGAATAAAGGAAACAAGAGAAATAAGTCTAATCCATAATTTTCTAGGTTGTTGAGATAAATAGTGACAATCCCAGTACCCTTTAAGCCCAAGTTCAACCCCAACAAGAAATGAGGCGACTTGAGGAGGGGCCCTTCAAGTAGAAATTGAGCCTCGATAGGAATTATAAAATGGCAAAAATGTTGGGCAATGTAACTGAAGCAACTCTTTTAACAGGAGAGAGAGAGAGAGAGAGAGAGAGAGAGAGAGAGAGAGAGAGAGAGAGAATTTATCGGTTGTCATTCAGAATTTTACCAAGCAGCGTCGGGTTGGTCAACTATCATATATATGATGAAGTTTCTTTTTTTTAATGTATATGTAGACTTTTAGTGCTTTTTACGTAGACTCTCAAATAATTCTGCAAAACATTCAAGTACCTCGTAAGAACATTGATTTCTTCTATTTCCCTTTTTCTTGCAAGCGCAATTTCAAATAAAAAATTACATAGACCACCATCCTTGCCCTCCTAATGCATAGTACTAGGCCGCCTTCACTACGTTTTGGAGTGTTGGTGAAGGGGAAGGTGGATTTTTTCTTGCACCATGGGAATGTGTTGGTATGAGAGATTGGAAAAACCTTATTTATTAGCTGCAATTGAGCTAGCCGTAAAGAAGTAAAGGATAGCGTACCCATACGAGCAGTGAGTGCTAAATAAACACGTAATTTTTTTATCTAAGAAAGCAGGTTAAGAGGAGCGAAAAAGTAATGCCATTTCATGAACATTTAAAGACAACTGTGTTGGCAACATGCTACCCTGACGGCTCTGCCTTAGATCTAGCAATCATGATAAAACGGGAATGAATATATGCAACCATCATGAGCTAGATCTGAAGTACTGCCAGAAACTCACTACGCTGTATCTGAGTCAGAGAGGATGTCCCCTGTGATTTTCGAGGATTTTCTTTCAAATGTGTTATCGAAAAAGAAGAAATTCGTCCTCTTCTTTTCTTGGATGGACATCACTGCCCTTCATCTCTAACAGCAACAGAAATAGCAAAGAGAGGAAATTATAGTTACCTTAAGATCATCACGCATATCTGATGCACCCATTGGCATTACATGTTTTCCACATCGAAAAGCCTACTATGATGCAACACTGATGCATCATGTACATCAGACAGAAGTACGTGACACGAGAATATAATCTCTAAAACCAGAAAAGTACTACACAGATCAGATTATGAGAATTCTTCTGTAAGTTCTGGTTTAACAGTCAACTGCCCACTTCATCAACACAAGAAACAGAATTAGACAATATTCCGAGTCTTTCGCCTCTGAAGAGATAATTCCGTTATTTAGACAAACATTGGTAAGGATGCTATTTGCACAGACCCTTCCAAGTCATAATCGTATGTTTAATTTAGATAAGAGTACTTCAAAGTTCTCATATAAGGAATCCTTGTTTTCATTCTTTTCTCCATTCATGCATTCTGTTTTGCAAAATCTGTATTTCAAAAAGCTTAGAATTATTTCAACTGTAACGTTCTAAAAAAAAAAAAAAAAATAAAAACACTACGAATTTTATTGAAGGAATATGAAGGAATATTTTGTTTGTAGTTTTTCTGATATAAATAATGGCACGGTTAATAATAATATTAAGAATAAAAAAGAGAATAATCCCGTGGCTTCCCAGTACTTTTGATTATTGACTGTTACGTTGCGCCAAATACCGAAAACTCCACTGTAATTAAAATAGCCTAGCGGCAAGATGAAAGTAGAATAATGTTTTTATCGTCCAGCACTGTTGTAAATGTAATTATTCTTCTTGCTTTTGATCCTTGATTATAACATGCCTGGTTTGTCTTAGACAGATAATATGAATAACATCGATTGGAAGGTTACTGCTTATTATAAAGAGACATTTGAGATCAAGTTTCACCTCTTTATTGGAGCAATTAGAAATGGTCACACTTTGGTCAGGACCCACGACCATAAAATTGTTCGCTGTCCAGTGCAAGATTCCGAAATAAATTCTATGTAAATTTATGCCAAATAAAACCTAATCAGTCTCTCTGTAGTCAAATCCTAATAAAAGAAAAGCCGGGGGAGGGGCAACTACGTTATTGCTTGGTAATTGGCACTAGGTTTTTAAGAATAAATTTTCCTCCAGACCGTGACCCTATCTTTTTATTCTTTCTTTATTTACATGAGTTTACTAAAAGGCGGCAAATGAATCTGTCATATGAACAAAGGGGATACCTGACTTCATCCTGGAAGTAAAAACTCTTATGATGCAATGCTCAAGTTTCCTTCTAGACGAAAGTCAATCTTACACCCGTCCGAAACCCTCAAAGAGCAAAATTAAGCCGAACTCTTATGAGAGCAGTTGTTTCCTTCCAACCAGTTCCTTTCTATAACCTCATAAAGTAATAACACTTGAGTTTGACCAATCATATCTTTCCTTAAGAGGTCTAATTAAAAACTTGGAAGGAACAGGGAAAAATAAACCGAAAAAACTTAGACTGCTATGGAGAAATAAAGGTTTTCTACACGAGGTACAAAATTGAGAGTTTATTGTGGGAGTTTTTTATGGTAAGTAGCTTTATGATTATATTTCATAAATGCATATCAATACTTAAAATACAATGTAACATCTCTCACAATTATTGGGAAAGATTAAGCTGATTTACCGGAAAATGATAATTATTGATACCATCTTCGAATTTTAAAAACTGACTCGCAATATCTATATTGAAATCATAAATTTTGTATTGTACGAGAGCATTTTTTTAATTTGATCTAAATAATCAGACCTATCCATCAATACAACACCCTTACCTTTTTCTGGCTCAGTGATGACTATAATTTCATCCTTCTTAAGATTAAGTAAAATATTGATTCCTTCCTTATGTAGTTGACTGACACCATCCATTTTCCATTATATCTTATAAGGATATCGTTTGCAATTACGGAACTTCTACATAAAAAGGAAAGTAGAAGTTCGGCCACCGAAAATAGTTTCTTAAGGTTGAAAATTGTTTCAAAACTTTAAGAAAACATAAAGAAAATAAATTTCATGGGATGAAACTAAAATCAAGATAAAGAGAAAAAATACCTCCCTTTCCTCTTTTGCTCCTCTTTTATGGCGTAAAGCAAACTCATGTCACGAGCTGCTGAACGACAATTAAGGCCCTCGTGTTATCTTGGCTCCTATTTTTTTCATTTGTAGTTTTCAAACTTCTCCGTTGATTCTTACTAACCACTGTAGCTTTTTATTGATATTAACTAGATACAACAGAGAAAATTTCCCTCTGCTGAAACTGAAGTATAAATAACCAATGATTTTGAGAAAAAGCATATCTAAAACATAACAATTGTCAGTGACTCAATAAGTAATGACAGTGAAAAGAGTGAGGTGCAGTTCATTTGTAAAGTGAAGTGGTACTTCTGATTTACGTATATACTTAGGAGTTTGTGCGTATGTTTGTGCAAGATTGTCTGTCGTTGTGTGCGTCCCAGCTATGGGGTGTAGTGGGAAATGTAGACAGAAACAAAACAATTTTCTAATTTCAAAACTTTTGCTCGAATATACAACTTTTGTTTAGAAAGCAAAGAAATGGTCCTGCCCCGAGCAATAAGTAGGGGGAAGAGAAAAGTTCTGACAAATTGAAGTTTTGTTTTCCTTTACAAGATTGTTGTATGCATTTGCCCACTTCGTTTTTTGGATTTTATGTTGTGTTATGTCCGATTATGCGTACTTGCATATATATATAATAATATATAATATATAATATAATTAGTTAATATATTATATATATATATATATTAATTATATATAAGTATAATATATATAATATATATTATGTATATATATTAATGTATGTATGTAATATATATATATATAATATATATATATTATATATATATATTAATATAATATTATTAGTAATATTATATATATATTAAAAAAAAAAAAAAAATTAATATAAATATATTTATATATATATATATTATTATTATTATAATATATAATACAATAATATATAATAATTATATATAATATATATATATCATATAATATATATATATATTTATTATAATATTATATATAATATATATATATATAGTATATATAATATATATATTATATATATTTAATAATGTAATATATGTATGTATCTATATATATATCTATATATAGATATATATATATTATATATATATTATATATATATTATATATTATATATATAATATATATATATATATATATATAATATATATATATATATAATCAATATATATATATATATATATATATAACTTATCTATATATATAAATATGTTATCCTATCTCTATGTAATATAATGTAGTATATTCTATATCTATATATATCTATTATATATAGATCTCGCTCTCTACTATATATATATAATTATAATACTATAGGATATATATATATACCTATATATATAATTATATATATATATCTATATATATTTTAAAAATATATATATATATATCTAATATATATATTTATATACTAATAAAGCAGATATCCGTCGGTAATGAGAGCCAGAGCTTACATTAAGGACAGTTGATAGGGAGACAACTAGTTGCCAGGAATGGTATATTTATTGCAAGTATATCTTACTTTAACCAGGCCACTGATCTGATTAACAGCTCACCTAGGGCTGGCCCAAGGATTACACATTTTTGCGTGGCAAGGAACCAATTGGTTACCTAGCAACGGACCTGCAGCTTATTGTGGGATCCGAACCTATTATAATGAGAAATTGATTACTAATCGCAAGAAATAAATTCCTATGATTCCACGTTGGCAGAGCGGGGAATCGAACTTGCGACTAACGAATCGGTAGGCGAGCACGTAACCCACTCATCCAACGAGGGACTACAATTATTGCAATGCCTACGTGGCACATATGAAAACAAAATTTCACATTTAAAAAATCCCTAAAATAGATAAATTATAAAGAAAAAAAAAAGATTCAAGACAGTATTAAAAGAGCACCTTTTATGGCGAAAGATGACAGCGAATGAGTATGGAAGCCAAGGAGGGCGGAGCCATGAAGAAAACATGCTCACGCCAAATAAACGGTTACCAAAGTGGTGTGTGAGTTCATTCCCGGCGCCAACTGCATCATGTATAAATGACTCAAGAATGAGCAGTTCGTATAAGTGGCTTGTTTTACCCAAAATTGAAAAGTCAGAGTATTTGATAACGTCACAGTAAATTTTTGAATGATTTCTGATATAAGAAAATTCAGGGTTCGAAAATTTACAGCTAATTCGGTGACTCACTCCTCTATGTGAGTCATCTCTGATCCTCAGCAGTCTTCTGGTCGATCCAACGTAAATCCCCGAATCACATTTGATGCAAAAGTATCTATAAACGATCATCGTTTGCACAGTTGGGCACACCTTGTCTTTGATTTAAAAAATAAACCAAGTGTAAGTGGATTTTTAGGAATTAAAATTACTTGCTTCATGCTAAAACGTTTCTCAATAACTGACTTATATCCCTTCATAATTTGTCCGCTTTGAATCTGACTTTGTTGTGATTATGGTAGTGCGGGTTCGTTTCCTGCTATCGAGTATAATTTCTTCATATTTCCCCGCGCTTGGATCTTAAGG
>NC_061097.1:5304811-5314811 GCF_015104395.2 Macrobrachium nipponense | reverse complement strand
CTGGGAGTGGGCTGTGGATCCATCCGGGCACGATACCTTAAAGCCTGCCTTGTCGTATCGCATCCACGAACCGTTGGTCAGCCTGTAATTGAACTTATTATCATCAAAAGGATAAAGTTTTTTCAGACAACCTTCGTGTGTATGGGAGAGAGAACCGTTTAGCACTATGCCTAACTCGCATGAATCCATTGATATATGATGGAATTCAAAGGAGTCAGCTGTACAAACTTTATCATTCATGGCTTCTGAACAGTGAGTGAATTTATCTAAGTCCTTAATGACTGTATATGTTTCACTATCAGGGGAAATTAATACTACGTGTCCCGTCAAATTGGATATTACTAAACTTGAGTTATTCGTCATGAAAGTTGGGAACGGTGCGATTTTGTAGGCTTGCCAGGCATCAGAAGAATCAAAGGGAATTGTAATCATGATCCTGTAATTTTCAACGCTTACTGATATTAAACTATAATAAAATTCTATCTTATGGGCGTCTAACAAAGGAACATAACTCAGTTTCTCCCATCCGTTCTCCAAAGTTAGTCAGATATTTAATAGGCAAAAGATGTGGTAATAAAACACCCCTTGTTGCTAGCGTGATAGCTTCCACATAGTGTTTTGATTTCTCAATAAAATGTGAAATTTTGGTACGGATATGATCTATTTTCGAACTATAATACGCTAACGTTGCCAGCAAGTGTTGCACTTCCATAATCTGGTCGATATTACTAGAATGTTCGTTCACCAAACTCATTATATGATTAATTGATGACAATTGTGTACGAAGTTCTGACAAAACTAATTCGTTTTCATATTGCAAAAACTCAATTCTCTTGTTCTGATAATTAATTTTAAGATGATTTGAAATTCCTAAGCCTAAACTTGCAACAGATCCAAAGATGTTTAGTGCAGCTAAGATTAGCCGGTGGCGTCTTTCGAGGTTATTGTGCCGCACAGTCCACATCAGCAGATCTCGAGCCAGAGCTTTTGCCTCGGCAGTTTTGTTTTGCAAGTCGTACGATAACATTTCCGCGATGCTTAGTGTTTGTGCTAGCGAACTCTCTGGATTAACAGGAAAATGACGTTGGTGCATTTCATTCAGCGAAACAGCGAACCTCAACAGGTCACTCTTTAGATTAATGACGTCATCCTCCGGGAGGAAAATCGCTTGCATATCTACTTCTATAACTATATTGCTTGCGGTAAGAAAACGTGTTCTGTTCTTTCAACAATGGTGCCATGTGTAAAATCTATATTTTCTGTTTTAGCGCTCTTCCCACACGATAAAGATGTCTGAACGAACAGTATCACTCCTAACAATAAAAGCTTCATTTTGGAAACCTGCAATGAGTAAAATATATGTAATTACTCATGTTTTAAAGAAAAATGTTTGCATATAATATTATATATATATATGTTATTATACAGTTTCATAGATACAAAAGTTTCCCTCAGCCTTCCTATTCTACCCTTCTTTTAATTTCTTATGTGAGCCGTTAATATTTCTAAAATGTTAAACGGGTCTTCAAACTTAGGTGTCAGTTTGTAGTTGAGTCCTTTGCGTACATATACTTGTATGTATACCTTATCACCCACGGTATATGTTTTAGTTGGCTTAGCTATTTTATCATAATTTCTTTTCATTATGATTTGTGATTCTTCTAGATTCTTATGAAGTATATTATATCGACTTATGCTTGCATCCATAACATCCTTTAGAGGATTTGATAAATTGGTTGTAGGCATTAATACATGCGGCGACATTTTAATAGATACATGATATGAGTGATTAAGAGTGCTTAGTACCACAGGTATGGCAATATCCCAGGGTCCAATCCCCCTAGTGTAACTCTAAATATGTTTAAAACCTTTCAATTTGCTCTTTCCACTAGCCGATTCGACTCTGGGTGGTAGATCATGGTATTGATTTTCTTTATGTAAAGGAATTCACACAATGAGTTAAGGAAATGATTATTGAATTCTCCACCTGAGTCAGAGATTATCATGTGTGGAATTCCATGTTTACAAATGTAGCACTCGTAAAACTTCCTAGCGCATTCGATCGCGGTTTTAGTTTTAAGCGCTCTCAGTTCTGCATATCGAGTCAAGGCATCTATGATTATTAAGAGGTGCTTATTTCCTCTGTCTGACTCATAAAACCCTGTTGATAAATCTAAGTGTACTCTTTCAAAGGGTTGATTGGGCACGGGATAAGCCCCTAGGCTGACAGGTGTCTTCGTGTGCCCTTTGTTTTCCTGACAAGTGCGACAATTAGCTATGTGCTTTTTTATATCTGTAAGCATCGTATGCTAATAAAATAATGATTTGGCTTTCTGTGACATGATGGAGAACCACGGGTGGCCATGCAATGGATTTGCATGCAACCAATTTAAGACAGTGGGTATAAGTGAGATTGGTACCACTAACTGGTCGTTAGTCACCTGTGGTGTGTTGTGGGTTTCCCTTGTCACGGATCTACACAGAATATTATCTTTGATTATATAATTCTGCTGCGTATACTTTATATATTCCTTTTCCTTAGGATTTCCGTTCAAAGCATTTATGATTTTTTCTTATTGCTGATCTTTTCTTTGTTCAGTCTGTATTAGTTCAGCGCTTCAGCCCAGATCTTCCTGTTCAGATACAGTTTTAACAATAGGCATGGATGTTGATATATCTATTAATTCAGCTAATGGCTCCGTACAAGATGACGCGGGGTTGCGTGATAATGCGTCAGCAATGATATTTGCTTTCCCTGGTAAATACCCGATCCTCGCGCCCAAGTCCATGATGATCATATACCACCGAGTTCGTTTGGGACTGTGACTAAAGCCTTTAAAGAAGTCGGTTAGGGGCTTATGATCAGTGAGAACCTTGACGGATAACCATATATTATGAACTTAAAATGCACTAGTGAGTTATCTATTACTGCATATTTACTTTTGGAAGGTCTCAGTTTACGTGAATAAAAGCTATAGGAAAAACTGTTTGTCATATTGCTGAAGCAATACCCCACCTACTCCTAGGTCTGAGGCGCCTGTTGCAATAAAGAATTCCTTACCGAAGTCAGGAAATTTTAATATAGGAGAACTACACAGTTCATCTTTCAAGGTATCAAACGCCTGTTGATGTTTCTCAGACCGTATGAAATCTATGCCCTTCTTCGTAAGATCGGTTAGGGGAGCGGCTATTATGGAGTAATTGCGTATAAACCTCCTGTAGTACCCACTACATCCCAGAAATTGCTGTATTCCCTAGATGTTAGTAGGTATCGGAAAGTTACGGATAGCTGACACCTTATCGTGGACTACTTTAAGACCTTGACTAGACTAGTTCTGTTTTGAAAAATTCACACTTACTTACCTTTACCCTTAAATTATGCTGTCTTGGTCTCTGTAGCACTAGCTCCAGTTTACGTAGATGTTCTTCTAAGGTATTAGAAAAGATTGCAAGGTCATCCATATAGGCATGTAGGATATCCCCTAACAAGTCTTCAAACACTATGTTGATCATTTTAGTAAATGTTATGGAGCACAACGTAAACCAAAAGGCATACACAAAAATCCATAATGTCCCGTGGCTGTGCTGAAGGCAGTGTATGGGATACTCTCTTCTTCTAATGGTATCTGGTGAAAGCCTTTAAGTAAGACCAAACTGGTAAAATATTTGTTCTGACCTAGCAAAGATAAAATATCGTCAGTACTTGGCACTGGGAATCGATCAGGGATCGTTTCCTCATTTAAGCGACGGAAGTCTATGCAGATACGCCAAGTTCGATCTTTTTTCGGTACAACTATTAACGGAAAATTATAAGGGCTGTTCGATTTCCTAATGACTCCTTCTTCTAGCATTTTACCTACTTCATCATTTATCTCATTCTGAAATTTCATAGGGAGTCTGTACAAAGGTACATAGATAACTTTCTGCTTGTCTTTTAACCTTATTCGGTGTTCTATGACATCCGTTTTTCCTAAGGATCCATCAGTAGTGGAGAAAACATCATGATATTCAGTTAAAATATCAAGAAATTTCTGCTGAATTTCCTCTTCTTGAATGTCTTTATTGATTTTACTTTTAATAAATTGCAAAAGGGATTCATCCGCAACTGATTGAGAGCGATTGATCTCAGCGATGGTAAGAATGCGATGTTTTTTATAAACTTCCACATCCAAGATATGTTGATTTTTGTGAATTACTAAAGTATATTCAAATGTTACAGACTTCAATGTTACATTGTTGTTGTGAGCCGACTGTATATATGGCTTGTGTGACGGACAATCCATGAGTTTTCAGAGTGTCGGAAAGGATTAATATTTCAGATCCCGGCAAAGTTTTCTTTACTCGCACTAATATATTCGAAGTTACGTTCGGCTCGAGAGTTTGCGTGCAAGCTGATTATGGTGAGCCTGAATTCTGTTGGGTCGCATGGATTATTTCTTGATTCATGAGACAAGTGATTGGTTCCTCAACGTACATTACTGATTTATTTGTTGTCTCCTTTTTGTAAAACAAAACTGATTTTAAGGTGTTAGAAGACTTATAGAATTTTCCTTTGATACACGCCGTGTTTGGCAGGGGCTAAGGTAATGTTTTGAGTGCCCATAGACGGGGTATCCTATAATTACAGCTGGATACATATCAATGTTTTGTACAACAATAAAGGTATCGGTAAACGTGCGCTTACTGACCTTGTACTGAACATGAGTTACTCCTACCACATTTAATTCATTATTTCCTATACCCGAGTTAGCTCTTACCTCCGGACTCTCTATATGGGAAGTTCGAAAATAACAAGTGGTGAGTCCGCAAATCCATGTAATTACGTGACTACCAGAATAAAAAATAATGTGATCGGTGCTCTAATTTACTGCATGTAATGGTGTCGTATTCATTTTGGCTTATTATTGCGTGAATTTGTTGCAAATCTACGGGAACCTGCACTGATTTATTGGATTCGGCCGTGTGTTTCATAGGAAAATCGATAGTCTCACAATGATCTGGTAAATGATTAAATTGATTATTTGATACAAAAGATGTTGATATGAATGACCCAGCATCATCCTCTCCCCCATTGAAGTTGACTACGTGGTATTTGCTTTGTTTTGCACACTCGAAAAATTCGTCTTACCTTGCGAGTTTTGGCTAGACGGCCCGGGAACAGAGTTACTTGAAGCACGATTTGTTTGTTTCTGATGTTGAACAGCATTGCTGTTCGCCTGCTTCTTCTTATAGTACTGGGAATTCTTCTTCTTGTTTTCATCAGCAACAGTTTGCGTGTTTCTAGGATTCTGGTGTTGATTACGCGAGAAGCATCGATTATATGAATGAGTGGAACTGTTATGAATTGAACAAAAACGTGTCCTACAGTCTGAAATCATGTGTCCTGGCCGTTTGCAATTGTAACACGTCATCCCTGCAGCTTGATTATTATTAACCACGTTTACCTGTTGTGGCTTATTTTCATTTTTTGCAAAAACTTGAGGTCAGTACACTTAGACATGTGCTTTTTGATCTGTTTATACACATCTAGTTCTGTACTGTCGGGCGTTAGCTTTTTGTCAAAACACCGCACTAAAGCTTCAGGCAACATAACTGTCATGCAAGTCAAATATATTAGCCGTATGAAATCTTTCACGGCGATATTGGTTCTTGTAACCCAAGTGGAGTTACATAAGTTATCTTGATATTCATTTAGCCGGTCGGCAATTACTGCCGCCCGTTTTACAACATTAAGCTGAGTCACAGAGGCTTGATTAAGGATGTTCCTTAAAGCCAAAACTACGTCTAAGGCTTCTTCACCGCCATATATAGCACGTAGCCTAACTATGAAATCGTCCCATGTAACCGCCTCTTGGAAAGAGACTCCTCTAAGATATGCGCGTGCATCACCTTTAGCAAAGTCTATGAAGCTTTTAGCTTCCTGTAATTGTACAGATGGGTCTGTGATGCATTTTGCGTTTAAATGAGCATCTACTGATGAGATCCATGACTCGTACTATAGCTGACCTAGCACTCACTAGAGTAACCACGGGACTGGGGTTACCGGGTGCGGAAGAGCCAGCCACAATGGTTGCCATGTTAACTTTTACTTTTTTCTTATCACAACGATTCCTTGCGATCCTATCAAAGTAATCTATTGAATAATAACACACGTCCACTGCGTAAACGCATATGCAATATAAATAAAGTGTGTTTGCAGATTATAGTAAGTCCCCAAAAATGATAATATTAAAGACAGATAATGTGATAAAGATATTTCCGGAGAACTTCTGGAAGAAAAATTAATGAGCAACAAAGAGAAAAAAAAAAAAATTCTGCGGGCGAGAATTCGTAGTTGAAGATAGATTCCTGTAATGAAGGAAGATTAAGATTACGTATAACTCACCCAGAATAATGGCCAATCGACTCGTGATGTAAAACACTTCACTGATTAAAACCCTGGAATCGGATAAAAGGATGTACTTGAGCTTAGTTATTAATAGGCATGGGAAGGGAACTGTTGTGGTTTCGATGACGTCACAGCCTCTCTCTCTCTCACGTTGCAGGAAAACTGTTGTTGTCGTGATGACGTCACAGCCCCTCTCTCTCTCTCTCGCGTTGCTCTGCGCTTGACCCAATCTCTTCTCCTAGGCTTCTGGTCGTGCGTTGTTTATTTGATGAATGTTTCACTTCCTATTGAAGATCCGATGCTGCATTCACGTCCGGTTTGATTCTTGAAGATATGTGATGAAAGTTGTTCACTAAATGTTGATTTGGATGCTTAAATTCGTCTCGATGAAGGACATTTCTTCGTATTCGTAGGATGTTTACAGTTGCCTGTTGATTGAAGATCCTGTTTCCTCAGTTTACTTCTGATTTATATCTGATTCTCGATGATTCCATTGCTTTGGTAGGCGTAGATACTTCTTTGTAACTGTAGATTTAGGGCTGCTACCATTTCTTGCTGTCCGCCGTCCACCTCTTAAGGTGCGTTTAGATTGGAGATTAAACTCTCCCGAGAGACGGCTACTCTCGCGCGACTTTCTCTACAGCGTGTTTACACTACCAGCAAGTTTTTCTCTCCGAGAGCTGTGAGGGAGTGTCGCCAGAGAAAGTGTCCGAGAGTCGGGTAAGATTTCTCGCGCATCTATTTACACTGGAGCCAGTGCCAGTCGACAACTTGCGAGGGTTGAGAGAACATAATTTACAGTGTTACCCATGATATGGAAGATGAATTGGTTTTTTGTGTAGAACCAAATCCTATGCAGTAGGACGTAATAAAATTCATATATATATATATATATATATATCTATATATATATATAATATATATATATATATATATATATATATATATATATATATATATGATATATATATATATATATATGTATATATATATATATATATATATATATATATATATATATATATATATATATATATATATAATATATATATATATATATATATTATATATATATATATATATATAGTATATATATATATATATATATATATATATATAGTATATTATATATATATATATATATATATAATATATATATATGATATATATATATATATATATATATAATATATATATATATATATATATATATATATATATATATATATATATATATATACATATATATATATATATATATGTATATATTTCTCCGTAGTCCCTATTGCTAAAATGACAACACATTAAGATCACCTGATGTATAGTGAATCTTTGGGTGGATGGAAGCAACAAGATCGATTAATTGGTAAGAATCTTTGTCTAGATAGATATTATTATCGTAATACCGATATGAAAGCACCATTTTAATTTCCAGTTCTCCTGCCAAGAGTTGTGATCACGACACCCTTCCAAAATTGGAGTTTTCATTACCCTGATGACTATCGTAGGACAACATCCTCAAAAACACATTAATTTCCATTTTATTTCTCTCCTCTTGACTCTTGCGACGTCAGGCATTTTCCTCGGATATCACTTTTTTTCTTCTCCAATTTTCTAGCTTCAGCGCACATTTGACTCCGAAGATTGTGCCATTTCCTTGTCATTTCTTTTTCGCTAATTCCCAAGTTATCAGCTATTTCTTTAATTTTACTAATTTTCAGCTCTTTGTTTCTGTACTCAGGGAAAGTCACATTCCACAGTTCAGGAAATTTCTCGTATTGCTGAATTAATGCAATTGTTTGGTCTTTATTCCACTTTTTGCCACTCATGTTCTCTCGCGAGAGTAATGAAAACTTTCACAGATCTGAATATTCACTGAATAGAGTGGAGAGCTACAACCTAGCTCTACGAGCGTGCTGTCTAGACTGTTTAGACTATAGCACGCGCGAGAAAAGAGGAACTCTCGCGAGAGTAGAGAGAAAATCTCGGAGAGTACTCTACAGCCTGTTTACATTCCATAGAGCAGCTGTCTGAGAGCAACTCGCGGAAAAAACTCACCAGTCTAAACGCACCTTTACAATGGTATAGGACGGCGACAGTTTGTATGTCTTTTCTTACGACTGTTATATGTAAGCATTGTGGTTCTTTTTCCCCTTCTCGTCTCAGTGATATCTAGTAGATTTTGGTTCTTCTTTAGAATAAGGGAGATGACTCAAACGGACTGAGTTAACTTATTAACAACTTTATTTCTTAGCTCCATCACTGGAGTATAGGAAGGATTGGTCGGATGACTGCTCCGTTGTGAAATCTAAGTTGAACTACAATACAAGAGGATCGCATCGATAGCGTAACACTAGCTATCTCAGCTCTTTATAAATAACAAGAATAAAATTAACACGTAGCCATACGGCTCGGAAGTCATGTGTTTCTACTACAGGTGAATAGGTCAACTGCTTCCCATGGAAGGTGTTGTGACCTGTTTACAAGACACACTAAATGTTTATTGAGGCAAAGGCAAACCAGGCTACTGCAAGCATTGCATAGCATGGTCTAGTTTTCACGTCCTGTTATGGCTCTTCGATTACACTCCTAATTCGCCAATGACCCCTTGGGTCATGGGTTTATTTACAGATATGGAATTTATCTGTATACATAATAAAATATATTATATATATATATATATATATATATATATATATATATATCTATATATATATATATAATATATATATATATATATATATATATATATATATATATATATATATATATATATATATATATATATATATATATATATATATATATATATATATATATATATATATATATATATATATATATATATATAATATATATATATATATATATATATATATATATATATATATATATATATATATATATATATATATATATATATATATATATCCATATATAAACTGCTTAGTCAGTGCTCTGAATAATCTTTATTGAATACAAAATAGTTTTATAATAAAAACAGAGTAATATTCTTTTTTAATTAATAAATACCCAAGCGAAAATTTATAACAAGAACTTTTTTCTCGTTTGCCTCAATAGCTACCATTACCATCACGGATGTTGCTGCTAACGTTTCACATTTTACCATTTTTTGGAAGGTGCGCTTGCAAAGACATTTCTTTGAAATATTGAAAGATATCACGCAAAGTTCAGCCTCTTTCATGTAATAAGATTTTTATAAAGAAAAACAAAACAGTCTTTGGAAAATAACAGAAGATAACGATCAGAGCAAAATTTCTCTTGTATATTAGTCTATTAATTGATTTATCTGAACCGATGTTCAGGATTTAGGACATTTCCCAACAGCCATTTCGCCGTGACCATGGCGACGCGGCCATTTCGTCGCCATTTCAGAAATATTTTTTTTCAATTTTTATCCATAAATACAATATGAATTTTTTTCATAGAATGATTGTGTTCACATTTTAAAAAGTTAAACTTAAAAAATCTTTTTATTCAAAATTATGAGCAGTACCTCGTAAATACTCGATGAAATGTCTCATTAAATTCTCTAACGATTGTTATTATTCGAGCGTCTGCCTCTCTGAATTTCTTGGTCATAGTAAATGT
>NC_061097.1:5301148-5304311 GCF_015104395.2 Macrobrachium nipponense | reverse complement strand
GAGAAGTATTGTTGTTGTTATGAGAATTAGAGATATCATTAAGATGTTAATTTAACAAGCATCCTTCCTTTTCAATGTCAAGCCTATACACACTTTGAGATATACTAGCAAAATAGGACTACTGCACTGCTTTGCTGATCATTATTATGACAGCTCGTGTTTCTTTAGTGCAAAGCAAGCAAGCAAGTCTGTGTAGAGAGTATCTGGGAGCTATATACTACATATATGTAAATTAAAAGAGACAACCAAATATATTCCCCCTTTGGATAGCTACTAGCTAAGGAGGGTTGCAATTCTTTATTCAAAAGTCATTTTAAAAAGTTTAAGTAGTCGCTAATCATTTCTCTATCATAAGTCTTTTCAAAAGGATTAATAACTGAAATGGTTGGCGTATTCTTTATTCAAAAGTCATTTTAAAAAAGTTTAAGTAGTCGCAAGGATTGGGAAAACCATTTCTCTATTCAAATAGTCTATTTCAAAAGGATTAATAACTGTATATTCTTCTTTATTCAGGAGTTATATATCTCTCTATCTATATATATATATATGTAAAAATCATTTCTCTATCACAAGAAGTTTTTTCCAAAAGGATTAATAACTGGCGTATTCTTCTTTATTCAAAAGTCATTTTAAAAAAGTTTAAGTAGTCAGTCGCAACAAGGATTGGGCAAACCATCTCTCTATTCAAATAGTTTTTTCAAAAAGGATTAATAACTGTATTCTTCATTGAGGAGTTATATATCTATATAAATATATATATGTGTAAAAATCATTTCTCTATCATAAGTCTTTCAAAAAGATTAATAACTGTATTCTTTATTCAAAAGTCATTTTAAAAAAGTCTAAGAAGTCGCAACAAGGATTGGGAAAACAATTTCTCTATTCAAATAGTTTTGTCAAAAAGGATTAATAACTATTCTTTATTCAGGAGTTATATCTATATATATATATGTAAAAATCATTTCTTTATCATAAGTCTTTTCAAAAAGAATAATAACTGTATTCTTTATTCAAAAATCATTTAAAAAGTTTAAGTAGTCGCAAGGAGTAATCTCGTCTGTATCGTTGCAGATTTATAAAATTGTTAATAATTGCAAGTTGAATAGTCAGTCAATCATTACCACCTATTTAACAAGTCGAAAGTCTCTATATAGGCTAAGTTTATGAAAAGGTTGTTAGAAATGAATAAAAAAAAAGTAAACTTTCATTCTAGGTTTACATATATCCGTCGATCAAATTCAGGTTTTTCAAAAGAATAATAACTGTATTCTTCATTCAAAAGTTATTTGTAAATAGTCGCAAGGAGTAATCTCATCTGCATCGTTGCGGATTATAAAATTGTTTTCATAATAATATGATCTCTTAGATTAAAAAGACCTACCAGAGATTAGCTAATCTAGCTTTGAATAAGGAAATATGAATATTTTGATAAATATAAAATTCTTCATAGAAAACTTATTAGGACTTGCTCGGCCTAAACTAACTAACCTACTACCTAACTTTGGACTATCCTAAGAAGCCTAGTGAGAGGGTAGCCAGTATCGATCGATCTTTGCCTAATTTTACCCCAAGTATGCGATGGTGGATGAGTACACACACTTTAGATATACTAGCAAAATAGGACTACTACACTGCTGCCGCATCATTATGACAGCTCGTGTTTCTTTAGTGCTAAGCAAGCAAGCAAGATGATTGCTAACTGAAGTAGTAGTGCTCTTGTATTCTACATTCAAATACCTTTCTCTCGTGAAAATTTCCACTGCGGATCATAGCTACATATGATCTCTTAGATTAAAAAGACCTACCAGAGATTAGGTAATCTAGCTTTGAATAAGGAAATATGAATATTTTTGATAAATATAAAATTCTTCATGGAAAACTTATTAGGACTGCTCGGCCTCTTAACTAACCTACTACCTAACTTTGGACTATCCTAAGAAGCCTAGTGAGAGGGTAGCCAGTATCGATCGATCTTTGCCTAATTTTACCCCAAGTATGCGATGGTGGATGAGTACACACACTTTAGATATACTAGCAAAATAGGACTACTACACTGCTGCCGCATCATTATGACAGCTCGTGTTTCTTTAGTGCTAAGCAAGCAAGCAAGAGCAAGTCTGTGTAGAGATTTATTCAGATTCACTGTAAAAGAAAATCCCCCCTGCATCAATGCTAATCACACAGCTTAAATTTTATACCATATTAGATGGAAAGGTTTTAGGAATACTGAAAATGTTATTTTCAATATAGTTACAGAGTATGGACCTATTAGTATCGACCACAACACAATTGAATTTATACATTTGGCTAGGAATATTTTTACTAACAATCTATTAGTGATATATTGGGATAGTATAGGTTTCTTTTAATAATAATTAAATAATAATAAAGATAGGATAGGAAAATAATACAATTTTATTATTATTCAGAATGTTAAGACTTTCTTTTTAATCATTTTAGAAATTTGCTTAAAGAATGTCCAAGTGGTTGGTTGTAAATCTATTCTTATATGAAAGAATTGTTTAATTTTTTCAGAATGTAAAAGTTCATTAATGTTCTAGATTTGGCCATAAAGGTGCCTCCAGGAACTCGTCATTTTTTTATATGGACTTTCAAGTATTTGTTTGTCTCATATCACTTAAAAAAACGAGTGGTACAGGACCATGATGTACGATCACGATATACCACCCTCAAGAAAAGTACATTATAACGCATCTTCCTGACATCGGAGTAGAAAAGATCTTTAGCTCCGTTTATCACCAACAATGTTAGGAGGATGCGTTATAATGTACTTTTCTTGAGGGTGGTATATCGTGATCGTACATCATGGTCCTGTACCACTTTTTTACCCTAGCGCCACTTTTGAAAACAGTATTTCGGCAATGTCTCTCACAAACTTTGTTGGTTTGTTCTAAGACATGCCTACGTATTTGAGCTGGTATCACACATACAAGTTAAATCACTTTCTTATTGGCTGGCGCATTTTGAAATGGCCGAAGCAGTGATGTATCGTAACACTTTTAAGTATAACCACACACTGAGAGAGAGATCATATTATCGTCCAGGAATTGTTAGGCTGTTACAAGATGTGCTACACTGGTGTATTTTTCAAAAACTTACGGGAAACCCCGTTTATGAGCATGAAAAAATACGTCAATCAGTA
>NC_061097.1:5281148-5296148 GCF_015104395.2 Macrobrachium nipponense | reverse complement strand
GTGACATAAACATTTGCACTATTAACAGTATTAGTAAAATATTTTATACTTTATGTTTTGACATAAATAACTTCATTTTGTTTTCGGGTTTAAACGTGGATGTTTTAACTGAATCAATCTATAAATGAGTGAACTTGACTGCATTTTTCACTACTGAAAGCCCTCGGCGAGAAAAATAATTCACCGGGCAAATTTGCCTTTTATGATCACTCAGACAGATCACTATATGGTTGAATGAGCGGAGCAATTTCCCCGCTGCCTGACTTTCAAAGAAAGAAAAATCAGTTCAGTCGAAAAAAGTTTCTTCGTGAGACATATTATTATTATTATTATCATTATTCAGGAAATTAAACTTGAAGGTTAAGTTTCCAATAATTATGGCGTTCATTTGAAAGAAGTAACAGAAGGTAATAGGAGATACAAAAAGAAGAGATCAGTTATTAAACAAGAAAAAATAGATTAATTGATTTACAAGTAAATGGATAAAATTATAAGAAAATTATTTAAATACAGGGAAAACTGTTTTAGGACAATAATGCTATTCATATTTTTATTATTTTTTTTTTTTTTTATTTGAAGTTTCAGTTGCTCAACGTCTTCAGGGAGACTGTTTCATAGTCTAACGGTGTAAGGAATAAAGGACCTCTGAAACTGAGAAATTCAACAGCGAGGAACATTCACTGTATATAGGTATATAGGTGCTGCTAATCAGCATATATGGTTGCTCTCAGGAGAAAAAAACATGATCAGGGAACATTTGTGAATGTGAAAGATCTTTTTTAAAATACAACTTATAAACTACTGACAAACAAGCAGACATCCATACCGGATACAGTGTTCGAGTAAAGGAAGGTAAAATGATCTAAGACAGGTTGCATTGATTTTATCACTGTTATGAACATATGAGGCCTTACGTACAGTCACTCAAAAAAATTTTGGAACATACTTCAAAGCTGTTCTGTTATAATAATGACATGTGGTGCTATTAGGCCACACCATCGTAAGCCCAGGAATAAACAGAGACAATTGTTTGCGTCAGAGAAATTACCTCCCGTTACCCTAAAAACGATTTCCATTTCTTTCTGATATTATTATAATTCCTTCATTTATCTCTTCATTACTATTATAATTCCTTTATTTAATAATGTATTCTCTCTCTCTCTCTCTCTCTCTCTCTCTCTCTCTCTCTCTCTCTTTGCCAAAATATCCATTGGGCGTTACTGAATTTTATCCCTAAACTTTTCCATTGGATTTTTTATGCATGAAGGATTAAGTCTCTGAATTTACTCCCATATGGATTGCATGGACGACTAATTATAGCTTTATTTTGTTTGACTCTTTTACCCTACCAACATGAGCGAAATTTTCAAAACGTTTCGTTTCTTTTCATAACACGGATTTTTCACTGTCCGTTCATAGTTTATATCTTAACCATATCATTAATATTAAAAATACTTTTCCTTGCATATATCAGACGAATAAATTATTGTCAGGTGAACGAAAATTTCTGGAGTATGTTGCAAACATTCTTAATTAAGCTGAACCTTGAGCGATTACAATGGTAGTTAGGAAAACTCTTCAACACAATTCACCAAATTTATTATACCCATTTAAGAGAAGTAAAAATGCTATAAATTGTCTATTCAGAATGATTGAATGAGGTTATATCTAGGGGTAATTTCCAAACTAATTTCAGCTTTTTCTTTCCAACCTCACCTGATATAAACAAAAAGGAATATATAAAAGATATGGTAAAAGAAAGGAAATTATATAAATTTAATTTGAGAAAAGTATATATCAATAAATCGTAAAGTGGCATATATAATCTATATAAACCTAATAAGCAATTACCGATAATGTTGGGAGTGCTCGCCAATGTAAGAAAAAAGGAATTTACCATCGGACTAAGCCACTTCAATTAAACATACGGATAAATGATATCCTGGAAAATGAAATACATTCCGACATCAAAATAATATCACTAAGCTATAAATATACGCAATATGATTTTATAGAATGCATTCACTATAACATTCATCCTTCGAATTAATCTAATATAAAGTCTTACCAATAATATAAATACGAAAGATGAACGTAGGCTGATAACCCAGGACGACCTAGCTTCACCAAATATACCTAAGCGAAAGTACGTACAAATAAAACAAATAAATATGAGGAGCTAATATCAAAATTAGTTTAATAGTACACAATATATATATCTATATCAGAGAGGAAGGAATTTATTATTATATTGGTGCTTTGAAGGCTTAAGGCAACGGATAATGATTACCATTAGACATTAAGAAACCCCTAGCAATGCTTGGTTCTCACCTTTATCCATGCAAGCTACGAGACGAGACGAGACGAATGCCCTCGAAGTTTAGAGTCTCATGACGAAGGAAGCTCAGAGTCCAAATTTAAGGAAGTTAGTTCATGTTGAATAACTTCGTAAATGTGGAAACACTTAAATCACGTAACTCAACCATGGTTCGATAAAATAGCGAGCACAGCACAAATTCAGTAGAGATAATAATCTTGTAGCACAAATCTAGCTGCTAAAATCTTCGTGCCCAAATACTGCCAGTGAAGCTATTGACAGTATGGTTTGCTGGGCAAGACTGAAGTGGGTATATCCATAAACCTCCCAAGTAAAGAGAAAATGGCGTGATTACAAGGCTTGTTAGCTAATTACTTAGCTCGTAATGAGCAAGCAGGACTTAGATGGTACCAAGTATACAAATGTATTTAACTAGTTATTTTAATAGTTTAAGAGAAAAGTCCTCCTTACTTCAATAATATATATATATATATATATATATATATATATATATATATATATATATATATATATATATATATGATATATATATATATATATATACATATATATATATATATATATATATATATATATATATATATATATATATATATATATATATATATATATATATATATATAGATATAATATATATATATATATATATATATATATATATGTATACATATATATATATATATATATATATATATATATATATATATATATATATATATATATATATATGTAAGTGTTTCTATAATAAAAAATATGGAATGTTAGTCCATATATATAAAAGTCTAAAACTAAAGAGGTCAACCAGATTGCTTGCAGGGAATGTGATCAGACTAGAGACGCTAAAGATGACGTATACAATAAGTATGTAGGCTAAGATAACATGCCGTCACCTGAGTCATTCAATTGTTTACAAACATTAGTCCAAGCTCCCTGCTTGAGACACTACCGCCTACGTGATCTGTAGCGTGTCTCATTTTGATTGTGTGTTCGTATGAAACTATGTCATTTGTATTTATGTTCATGTTCGAACTACTGTCTGTTCCTTCATAACTTGTAACAGAGATGGTAGACAGGCAGAAACAGAGTTAGCTATCGTCATTAGAAGACCTGTACCTCTATCCTAAGCTTTATCATGTAGAGGAATAGGATTAGCCATCATCATTGGCATGAAGCGATCAAGCTATCGTTATTAGAAGACTTGTAACAATCATATCTGATCTTCACCATGTAAAAACTTCAGAAGAATATATAATTTTTATACTTAGGTTTTGTTTTCTACAAGAACCTCACCGAACCATGAGTTTAACACATCGTCGTAAAGATAATACCGACTTCGTAAGTGATCTACAAAACCCCAGACACTCCATTGAAGATGGAAGTGCAATACCAACCGACTTAGCGTAAGTTTATCGCTAGTCTAACATTACCTTCATAGGGCGCTTATCATACAAGGCAACAAGCCCTAATATTGGTGGCAAGCGTACCAGAAGAACTCTACAACGTCCTACGAAGAAAAAACAGAATAATAAATCATGAAGTCAACGACGACGAAAGCAGCAGATTCTTCAAGCAACCTAGTATCATCGTTAGTGAGCGACTTCAGAAAACAACAAGATTCGTCAAGCAACTTAGTCATCATCGTTAGTGAATAACTTCAAGAAACAAAACCGACGTGCCTTTTCCTACGGCAACGGAAGATTCGTCTCTCATTAGTATCATTCAAGAAAACACGTTAGTGAGCGTTTCCGGCACTGCAAGAAACAAACCGAACGCGTCTGCAGCATCGGATTTTCAAGGGCTCGAATCATCGAAACAACGCGCACGGGGAAAACTGAAGCCAAACCAGGTCGTCCGCTAAATAGAGAGGAGGACCAAGGCCGTGTGTCGTTATCGGAACACCGTGACTTCCCACAAAAGCAAGCTAAGTACAATTTTTTTATTTCATTTGGAGTAGTAACTTTGAGTGTTTCCTTTGCAGGTCGAATTTCGTTATTCCTGTGGCTGAAGTTACGAGACATTCTTAATCTTACTTTTTTGACAGAAATTATCTACATCATTGAGATTTCGCTACTGCGAGTTTTTTATCTTTGAGTGTCTGTTTCCAGAAGTTCTACTGAAATATCATAATCATATACTATGTTAATTTTATCATTTTTGGGTGATTATTCATCCCTTACGTAACAAATCACATTAAAACAGTGAATATTGTGTTTACGCAGTGACGTCTGTATTTATACAGATGCATGGATAGGGTCGTCAAGCACCGCAGTGATTAGAAAACACACAAAAAACAAGTGGAACACCCGTACAAATCTAGATAAATTAGAGGTAACACTATTTCGGGTCATGACAATAAATGCTCCTTTGCAAGTCCCGATCGCAGTTTTAGCCTTGAGTTTTTTGTTAGTTATATAAAATATCGAACCTCAATGACTCAACTCAACTTTAAAATATGGCTGGATTGCAAGGAATAACATGTCTGTAAAAAACTTTCATCAGGCTAAATGCGCTGACCAGGATCCCTCACTATTTCAAATTTTAGCAAAGAATGAAGTACAAACAGTTAATATTGTATGCAGTAGTGATAACTTGTCTTATTGGTAATCGCTCAGTTCCTAATAGTTCGTCATTCATTGCTTTATACGTAACCAGCAACATAATGCTAAAACACACAATACGTTGCCGATGGTAATAAAGAGAAGGTATCCTAATTATTACAAAAAGAAATAGAAACAGTAGCCCATTCAGAATCAAACAAGCAAACTCGGTGACTGTGTCACTAGTCAAGCGGTCAAGGTTAGTTAAATCTGCCAAGTGTTCAAAGCATAGCAAATTCCACACAATAAGCGACTCTAGCAGAGTGGGGGAAAGAAAACGATGTTGGTTCATACATCCCAAATACCTTTTTAAAATTAAAAAGGAAAATCCTATAAACCTTCAAACATATTAGAATCAGTTTGTGAACAAAAAAGAGGACAGTTAATCAAATAATAACTTATATAGAGAACTAATCATTTGTCTCATAAATCGTACATTGTTCAAATGACCCAACAGAAATTCTCCCAAACCAACAACCGCAGTCGTAGTTTGCACGCAAAATCTCGAGAAGCATGCACCCTCGAATGTCTTAGTGCGTGTAAAAAGACTTTGCTGGGAAATGAAATTTTAATCCTTCCCGACACTGAAATATAACGATTTTCCAGCGAACAAAGCCCTAAAAGTATACATACGTGGATACGAAGTTTAAATATCGCATTTTTTTATTGTTGCTAATTTTTAATCACGCCCAACCAGTCGTGGATGAATCTCTCTGATAATCTATCTAAAGTAATATCCGTAAAGTCATTCAAGCAGAGGTGATTCAGCAGAATTTTTTTTTATCTTCTACCTGAATACCAGGAAGTTTCTCCACTAGCGAGTGATCTCTGGGAGAAAAACGGATGTAATTTAACACAAAACACGGTCTAAGGACAAACATAAGAGTATTTACGTACCTTTGTATAGATTCTCAATGAAATTTCAAATAGAGATAAATGACGAAGCTGAAATATGTTAGTAATAGGAGTCATTAGGAAATCAAATAGCCCATATAATTTCCCTCAAAAGTCATGCCATAAAAGATCGGACTTGCGTATCTGCGTAGATTTCTGTCGCTTAAACAAGGAAACGACTCCCGATAGTTTCCAGTACGATGTACGACGATATCTTATCTCTGTTAGGTTAGAATAAATTTTTTTCACCAACTTGGACTTACTTAAATGCTTTTACCAGATACCATTACCTAAGTGATTGTACCTCATACACCGTTTTCAGCACACTCAGGGGACATTATCAATTTTTACGTATGCCTCCGGCTTACGTTGCACCCCAATTACAATATAGTGTTTGGAGATTTTTAGGGGATAACCTACATGCCTATATGGATGATCTTGTAATCTTTTCTAATACCTTAGAAGCACATTCACATAAAGTAGAGCTAGTGCTACAGAGACAAAGACAAATAATCTCAGAGTAAAATATCTAAATGTGAGTTTTTTAAAAACCGAACATGTTTATCTAGGTTTTATGTGTCTGGTCAAGGTCTTAAAAGTAGTCCATGGTAAGGTGTCGGCTATTCATAACTTTCCGTACTTATTAACGTAACAGGGGGATACAGCACTTTTTGCGCTGTAGTGGGTATTACAATCGTATGTAAATATGTAACTCTTCAATCATGACAGCTCCTTTAACAGATCTTACGAAGAAGAGCGTAGATTGATTATGGTCTAAAAAGCATCAACAGGCGTTCGATATCTTAAAAGCGGAATAATGCAGCTCACCTAACTTAAAAATCCCTGATTTAAATAAGGATTATTTTTTTTATTGCAACAGACACCTCAGACCAAGGGGTAAGAGGGGTACTACTTCAGTACTATGATAAACAGTTCTTCCCTATAGCTTTTTATTCACGTAAACTAAGCCCTCTGAAAGTAATATGCAGTAATAGGCAAGGAAGGGCTAGGTATTTCTAACACTAGTACATTTTAAGTTCATAATCTATGGCTACCCTGATAAAGTCCTTACTGAACATGAGTCCTTTACCGAGTTTTTCAAAGGCTTTAATCACAGTCCAAAAGGAACTCGGTGACAAATGATCCATTCAGGTCTTTGGAGCCAAGAAATAAGATATCTACCTGGGAAAGCAATATCATAGCTGACGCATTATCCCGCAAGCCCGCACATACTGCAAAGAACCATAATTAGACTAAATAATATAGAAACATCCGTGCCTATTGTTAAAAACCGTATCTAAAAAAAAAAGAAAATTCCTTAACCCAAGAGATCGCGAGCATTGAATATCTGGGTCGGAGCGCAGAACTGTTACAAACTGAACAAAGCAAGTGTCAGCAGCGATAAGCAAAACAATAAACACCAAACAATAAACACTTCGAAACGGAAACAGGGTCAGCGGCTAAGCAAACCAATAAACACTTCGAGCAGAAACCCTAAAGCAAAAGTATATTTAAAGTATGTGTATCAGAAAATAATGTAATCAAATGTAATATTATATGTAGGTCTGTGACGAGGTAAACCCGAAGAACACAGCAGATGACTAACGACCAGTATTAGTAATAATCTCTTTCATACCAATCGTCATAAACTGGTTGCATTCCGTCATCCAGGGTTTCCCTACTATGTCACAGAAAGCCAAATCCATGTTTTACTGGCCTACAATGCTTACAGATATAAAAAGCACATAACTGATTGTAACAAACTGTCATGAAAACAAGGGACACACTAAGACACCTGTCAGTTAAGGGCCTATCCTGTGCCAAATCAATCCTTGAAAGAGTATACGTAGAATTATTAACAGAATTACGAGTCTGACAGAGGGAATAAACACTTCTTAGTGTTAATAGTCCTTGACACGTTATATAGAATTAATAACACTAAAACAAACACCGCAATTGAGTGCGTTACGAATATTTATGAGTGCTAAATCAATAAATATGGAATTCAACACATAATAATCTGTGACTCGGGTGGTGTAAATCAATAATAATCTCCTTAACACGTGTGGTGAATTCCTTTCCATTAAGAAAACCAATAAAATATTTTATCACCCAGAGTTCAATCGGTTTTGGTAGAATAACGGATAATTAAATAGAGGAGTGTCAATGTCTTACGAGTACAACTCGTGATGTTGGATCCGAACTGGATTATAGCGGTTCTCGCGGGTTTAAATACCTTTATCATTTATATCTTGTATCTATAGAATTGATGCCGCAAGTAGCCTTATACGGTACGCCGCTAGAACACTTTTCCACATATTCAGCCAACCATTAATTTATCAAATATATATAAAAAAAAATATATAAATAATAAATAAATAAAAAAAATAAAATAAATATGGATACAAGTGGAGTCAATATAATACACTCCGTAAGAAGTCGGAAGGGTTACAAATTATAATAAAAAAGGAATCACGATAAAATCAATAAGCAAAACGTAGGTAATTAATATCCAAATATATATGCGTAAAGATTTGAACTCAAACTTAACGCTTTGGTAATGACAAATAAGCTAAAAGTTCAAACACATATCAAAACCTACTGACATATGTCTGTGCCCGGTGATTTATATTCGTAGTCAATGAAAAAAGAAATTAAATAAATAAATAAATAAATAAAATAATAATAAATACAATAAATAAAATAAAATAAAAGAGATTTTAAAGTCAGGAAGTCTAGAAGTGAAAATGTTATCTATGAAATAATCCTATATGAATCTTATACAGGGCTAATAATATATATAGAATTTGTATGGAAACCTTTTTCATATAGTTTGAATAAGGAATATTTAATTTAACATAATCATGCAGTTTTCCAACATGAAACTAATATATTGTTCAATTTTGGTACTGTTTTTTTTCAGACATTCTTTTCGTGTGGGTCGAGTATTAAAAGATAATAAATTTATCCTAAAGTCGTATCTCTTACAGCAAGTAACGTAACTCTTAAGCTGGTGACGACGTCATCAGTTCTAGAAGGTCTGTCGCGTTTGCCGTATCAGCATGATTCCTTTAAACCTCAAATATTTGCTTGCACAGCTTCATCTCGCGCTGCAAAGCAGGTTTGGTTTGCTGGAGAAAGGAATGCTTAGCCCGAACTTCTCATGGGGAAGGCAGGAGTTAGGTAGCAAGTGTCTATCGGTATGCGCAATGCAACTTGCAATCATTTAAAATTATAAACAAAATAAGGAAATAGAATTTCTATAACATCAAAATGAATTAATTTTTTTTTTTCTGAACCTCATAGACAATTAGAGTCAATAATTCAGCTTATGACATGGGTAAACGGACATTTAGAATTATCAAGTTGTGGATAAGAAATATTTACTTGCAACATTAGCCTATTACAATTCAAGTAAATCACATTCATGGGAAAATGTCACATTTTCTTGGAAAACCCAAAGTTTATATAGAAATTAGTTACATAGTGGGTTTTTTTCGTTGCACCTCCTACCTATTAATAAAGTTTTTAAAATTAACCTCAGAGGACGCGCACGAGAAAATTGAATATGAAACTTTTGTTAGGGCACATAGGATCATTTTATCATCAAACTTAATTTCAGTTAGCATAGAGAAATACAGAATCATGATTAATCTTCTCTTTGATCTTATTTGTTGCCTGGCAATCTTACAAATAGCTCCGTTTTCCACTTCTTTGTCTAGTAATTTACCTACCAGTAATATCGAATTTTACTTTGGGATTTGTATTGATATCTGTTTATTTGTTATAAATTATGGATATTTTTACAGTCATCATAGACCTGGATAGGTTTCACTCATTGTTAATGCCATGGATAAAAAGTTTGTACAGCGGACTCTTCTGAATTCCAAAAATATCAGCGAATTCATGTGGGTTAAGTCTGGGGTCTAAATGGCTCTCTTCCCTCCCCTTGTATTTGGATGTCGTCTGAATTTTTTACTTTGCCCTTGTGACAAGTATAATTTCACTTGCAGGCTGATTAATGGAACCTGGTTACAGTATCCTGCAGTACGAGAGTTTCACATCGCAACTTCAAAAAATCGTTCGTCGCAGCGGACGACTACAGTCAAGTAACAACCGCCTACAATGTGAAAGGAATTTCATGGACTTCTTCGACCGACACCGTATCTCGTCGTTAATCTCGTTTTAATGCGGAATGCTCCAGCGACTGTCGGAATCGACTACGAATGGGACATACTTCCGACAATTACGACCCGAAGGATATTCAACTCTACTTTGCTGGCGAAGGACTCGTGCTGGTGATGTTTTTTTTATTCATCGCGAACGTAATCGTGTAGCTTAGGATGCAGAGAATAAGTATGAGCGCAAAAATAGAACGTTGGACCCGCCCAGGCAAATTTTCCCCTTGTTTTAACCATTGAAAAAGGCCGTTTCAATTGGCTATAGGTGGTTGTCTGGAACTGTGTAATGGACGAAAAGTTGTTCGAAAGCTAGTTAAATGTGAAGTAGTATAACCTCGGTCATGTATCCTATATATAAAAGTATCATGTATCCTATATATATAAAGTATATGATCATATATATAAATCATAAAGTAACAGAATCGAAATATATTTTTGCGTGTACGCACTAGGAATCTATATATAAATGATTAATAAATAACAGAATCGATATATTTTCTGCGTGTACGCCAATAGGAATCTATTATATAAATGATCTACATAACAGAATCTTAAATATATCTTTGCGTGTACGCAATAGGAATCTATTTAAAGTGCACATATATTAATCATGGTTATATGAATCCATATACATATGTATTAACAAATCAGGTAGCCTATAATCAATCTGTTACCTTTTATCTTACCAATATCTGCAGGTATTTATGAGTTAGTATATGAATTAATGAATCAGATATATAACATTTAGCATAAAAATCAACGAATCAATCAGCATAAACATTAATAATTTTATCAATTCATATATGAAATTTTTTTTATCAGTTAAAATATGATTTTTATCATGTTAATCTTCATTTCTATGCAATTATCAGAGTACATTAGTATTTTCTGTAGCATATGTATCTTAATGAGATGAAGTGAAAAAACTATTCATTATATATATCATGATCATTATATATATTTATCACTATTATTTTACCAATATCATTGTTTATATTTATTACTGAATCCAATTCATTGTACACCATGAATTTTATTTACTTATATATATATATTCACATAGTGTCTGTATCACACTCCTATAAGTCAAATGCAAGTCAAGTTTAAGTAATATTCAGTGGTTGGTTTTGGTAGCTGACCGAGCTGATGTAAGTGTTTACATAATAAAAAAATATGGAATGTTAGTCCATATATATAAAAGCTAAAACTAAAGAGGTCAACCAGATTGCTTGCAGGAATGTGATCAGACTAGAGACGCTAAAGATGACGTATACAATAAGTATGTAGGCTAAGATAACATGCCGTCACCTGTAGTCATTCAAGGTTGTTTATAAACATTAGTCCAAGACTCCCTGCTTGAGACAACTACCGCTACGTGATCTGTAGCGTGTCTCATTTGATTTTGTGTGTTCGTATGAAACTATGTCATTGTATGTATGTTCATATGTTCGAACTACTGTCTGTTCCTTCATAACTTGTAACAGAGATGGTAGACAGGCAGAACAGAGTTAGCTATCGTCATTAGAAGACCTGTACCTCTTAACCTAAGCTTTATCATGTAGAGGAATAGGATTAGCCATCATCATTGGCAGAAGCGATCAAGCTATCGTTATTAGAAGACGTGTACAATCATATCTGATCTTCACCATGTAAAACTTCAGAAGAATATATAATTTTTTATACTTATGTTTTCTACAAGAACCTCACCGAACCATGAGTTTAACACATCGTCGTAAAGATAATACCGACTTCGTAAGTGATCTACAAAACCCCAGACACTCCATTGAAGATGGAAGTGCAATACCAACCGACTTAGCGTAAGTTTATCGCTAGTCTAACATTACCTCATAGGGCGCCTTATCATACAAGGCAACAAGCCCTAATATATATATATATATATATATATATATATTATTATATATGTTTATATATATATATATATATATATATATATATATATATATGTAATATGTATATGGTCATATATATATATAAATATAAATAGATATATATCTATATATATATCTATATATATATATATATCTATATATATGTATATACTATATATCTCCTATTATCTATATATATATATCCTCATATATATATATACTATCTATATATATATATCTATATATATATATATATATACTAATAAAGAAATGTACTGCACATACCTAACTTCCGTGCGGCAATTTGCTGAAACTTTCAGTTTCATGTTTTTAGAAAGTACGAACCGAGTTAAAAATACACCAGGCTTTAGGTTCATTCAGCAGAATTCCCATTTGTAAGAGATCTATTAATAGTGTGTTTTCGTTTTGCTTGATTCCACCCTCATACCCCACCGTCCACGCTAGCTAAATCCGCTCCATGTCACTAATGAGACTAAGGACAGCTCCATTTCTCATAAATGGAAATTTTACTAAACACAAGTTTTGCACCATCAATATGATTAAAAATTTTTCTTGCCAAGTCCACAACTATATCACTTATATACACTAAAAAAAGAAAGAAAAATAAACAGAGGATCAAGAAAACTATCCTGTGTAACTCCAGGGCACAATAGGTAATGGTTTGCAATAGTTCCCCGTAACAGGTTTGCAAAAGGTCCCCTTATCTCTCTGCTGTTTATCTGTTAACCCTTCTGGTCTGTTAAATTGTTCTAACATCTAATCTATTCCGGGTCAATATAGACCCGTCTCATAATTTCTCACAGTCCTTCGCCATATAAAGTATTTTATTCATTACTTTGCATGCCCAAGGTCTACTACAAGGAAGTGACTGTCAATCAAACCCGACACCTAGTCCTCTCAGCCGCCCTACCTTATTGAAGACTAGGACTTAGTAACAATTATTGCGTTTGGATATTCCAACTCTATTCTGTTTTTGGCGGATGGAACAAATTATTGTTATGTTGTTGCCATTTTTGCACATATAACAACAACGTCTGTTTACAGTTCTTTCCTGGGGACTGAGATTGGATGGAGTACTTATAGTTGGAACTTGCCGAGCATTTGGCATCCCAAGCAAAGATGCCCTTGAGGATAATAGTGGCTGGACTAAGGCCATTCCAGGTTCACGAATAAAAATTTTTCTTTTGAAGATAGTTTTTTCCTTCCCAGTTAGGTTGTATTAGCATTGTATGCAGACATCCACGGTGTTATCAAACAAGGCCATAGTCGATCTGTTTGTCAGATACTTTGACCTATAAGTTACCACAAGTTTGTAGCCCAGTGTAAAATTCACCATTCTCTGCATCACATGCTGGCCAAATCCTTATCCCTTATCTATAAGGTTTTGATGGAATATACTGCCTAAATGGGCATTTTCCTCTAAAGTGAATCAGGTGCTCATCTATAGTAACAGTCGATGATATATCATACATCATAGATAGTCTCTTCACCCAAGTATCCCAAATATCAGTAATAGGAGCAAGCTTGTCCTTGGATCTCCTTCGTGCTCTAGTTTCTTTATCATCAAATCTAATGAACCTAGAATATTTCAAAAACGTTTCTAAAGATATTGCAGGTCGAAATATAGGACAACCATGTGTGTCATCCCAAAGACTCCTACTATGAGATTCAGGGCCTCTGTAACACGGTTTTTTTGCAATAACTTTTTATCTATGCACTTCCTAAATATAACGCTTATTCAGAATACATATTATATCTACACATAAATTTTGACTGTATTCTGCATTACGTAGGTTGAATAAATTTGGTACTTATAATATAAAAATAACCTTTTTTGAAGACGGGTCAACTTACTCAGAGAAAAAGTTTCGAACTCACTCGTTACGTAACTTATGAGAGCATTTCTTCCCTCTTTCTCGATGGATGATTGGCTATATGTAACGAAGGCTAAACCTCTGGCAACAATTACATACAATTTTAAATACAAGCAAAGAAGTACACCTTTATGGACTCTGGAACCTCTCCACTGATAATTGTCATAATGAACAAACCAACAAAATATGTTAATAAATACAAAAACACTGCGATTATTAGTCTAACTCCCAAAATAGGTTTCCTAAGAAATTACAGTCTACTTTATAGGTCACAATCAGATTGACAAGATGTAGGGAATAGCTGGTAATTTTCAAAAACATAGTAGACAAGCTTGATCCAATGTGAAGCAATATTTATTTATTGGCTATCTACCTATTTACTGAAAAAAAAAATAGCCGGTACCGTATATTGGCTTTAAACCTTCACCAATAATTATCGTCAGAATGATGACTTCATGAGGCTCCACCCACTTTCGCCTCGTTATAATTCAGGATAACACAGAAGGCTACCATGGGCTCTGTTGAATTAGAAAATTTAACATCTGTCTATAAAAACTAATTTCTCGAGTAGTTGTAAGAAGTGCTAAATGATCCTCAAGGATCCGGACAGTTGGCCTAAATGTTTAATTCATGTATATTACTGCTATACTGTTGCGGCACTACTGCTTCAGTAGTATTACTACGCTAGCACTGATACCCCACCCACATCTACGTATCATTCCGCCATTCATAAAGTCTTTGGGTTTCAGAGCCGATGGAGTTTCTGTCTGGTGGATGGGCGGGGCAACATTTCGTCAAAAGGTGTGTTTACCTTGCTTACGTAATGAATGTTTTTCGACTCTTGGCTCGTATCATTGGCCATGGCGTCGGCTAGAGCATTTTTACTCTATAAAAATTAAAACTATCGGGTTTAGGTTTTTGATAATGCTGACAAAATTTGTGTGTGGTTGTAAAATATACATATGTCAACTTTCAGCTACATCCGATGCTTTGACAAGGAGCAAAGTCCAAAAAACCGTGTTACAGAGACCCTGAATCTCATAGTAAGTGACTCTCCATAACACTTATAAACTCCTGCTAGAAGTTGCAATGATATCTTTTGTGCTTGTCCTACCCGATGGCTTATATGCTGAGAAAGCAAACCATATGATACTATTCTCTTACGGTATTCACCACTTCTAGTCTCTTTGAACTTTTTATACCTGT
>NC_061097.1:5266148-5276148 GCF_015104395.2 Macrobrachium nipponense | reverse complement strand
AATCCATAGTTTTGGAGATTGCTGATATAAATAGTGACACTTCCAATGCCCTTTAAGTCCATATTCAGCCTAGATAGGAGGGAGGTGAGAATGTATTGGAAAGAAGTGACATGTAAAAATAACTAAAAACAACATGTTTCAGTTTCTAACCCATAGCTTTTGAAGCCACTGGAATGAATAGTGTTGCTCCTGATTCCCTTTAATTCCATGTTCATCCCTGATAGGAAGGGGAGGTGATAAGGGGTGTGAAGGTAAGAAAACTGAAAACAACTGACATTACTACCTAATCCATAGTTTTTGAGGTTACAGAGAAGAATAGTGACACTCTGAATGCCCTTTAAGTCCGAGTTTAACCCGGATAGGAAGGGGAGAGAGATGGGGGTGACTTGTAATAATAATAAAAAAGGACAGATATTAGTGTCTAATCCACAGTTTATTATATCAATGAGATGAATATTGACACTCATAATGTCCTTTAAGTCCATGTTCAACCTCGATAGGAATGGGAGATGAGAAGGGGAGGAAAATAAATGTAAAAAATTAAATATATTATTGTCTAATACATAGAATTTTAGGTATCTGGGATTAATAGACACTCCCGATGCCCCTCAAATCCAAGTTCAGCCCCAATAGGAATGGTGGGAGAGAAGTGGTTACATATAAAATTTCAAACATGCTGGGCAATGTAACTGAAGCAACTATTTTAACTGGAGAGAGAGAGAGAGAGAGAGAGAGAGAGAGAGAGAGAGAGAGAGAGAGAGAGAGTTTATCAGTTGTTATCAATTTATTCGGGCATTGATGGGTTGGTCAGCTATGTGGTATATATATATATATATATATATATATATATATATATATATTAATATACATATATATATATATATATATATATATATATATATATATATATATATATATATATATATATATAATGATCAACATGAACAGTTATTACGCTTGTGATTCTAAATCAACTTCGGAACGAGACAGACGTTGAAATGTTCAAGGACAAGAGCAAGAAAAAGAGAAAGTGAAGCTGAAAGGCTATTCTGTCTTGTAGCTTAAATACCAAAAAAAGAATGGAATTACTTGAGTGACGAGTTTCGTTGTCGTAGTTGGGAAGAGGTGTATGTGATGTTTTGAAATATTTACCCATCCCTAGATACCGTGTATTTTGATATGTGTTTGTGTGTGTGTATGAGAGAGAGAGAGAGAGAGAGAGAGAGAGAGAGAGAGAGAGAGAGAGATTAAAAGCAACGCTCATGCTTTTCACTTTTTCATCTTCGTTCCAACCAACAAACTTTCCATTAGATTTTCCACCATCTTTTCTGAAGGTTGTTTAGCTTTATAAACGTTTTGTCAAGATTAGATTTATTAGCGTTTGCAAGTATCTCCTGGCATTTTTCCTATAATACTGCTCTCTTTAAGTCAAATATCAAATATTCCCATGCGAAAATCCGAATATTTGAGACGACTTCGCGTGCTGCAGGGTAAATCTAATTTTCATAACATTCCAAGACTGACTGCATCGGGCTCAGAGGTTGCCGTCCCACACTCATTCGATGTTTTCTTTTCTTATATATTTTGGCTTCACATCATATGACGAATAGCACGAAACAGGGAAAACAGATCTGCTTTTATTGCCTCCGGTAAGTGAATTGTCTGCTCGTTTGTATGAGTGTTCAACAGAATTACGCGAAAATCGAAGAACGAATTTTTCGAGACTTTTGTGAAAAGATGAAATTCTATGTTCCCAGACAGAATTTAGAGTTTGAATCTGGATTCAAGGTATGTTATCCACTTTTTTACCTTTATGTACTTGAATAGATATCTGGGTCCTGATGTTTGCGTAGGAAAACGCATAAGCACAGAGTTTTACGGTAACTGTTCTAATCAGATGTTTTTAGTCTAATTGGCGTTTCTATTTTGAATTTCATTTTATTTAAAAACTGAAATGAAATAAACTCTGTACCAGTAGTAACACTATGAGTGTTAGAGATATCCTAAAAACTGTGCCTCACATTTCATAATAATACCTTTTGCCCACTTTCATGAAGATAACCTCACCATTTTTATCTCTTGAAGTTGGTATTCAAAGTATTCACGCACCTAAACTTTACGAAACTTGAGTTGTATTTCGTAACTCTAAGCGCATTTTCTCAGCATGACATAAATCTCAAGGAAATGTAGAAGTTCATCGGTGAAAGAAGAGTTCTGCAGTACTGTTGAAGGAGAAAGCTACAATGAAATGCAAAGGTAAGTGTAACATTAAAATTAATGACAAGGCGTAAGCAGCTGGCGAATAGCATAACCATACATGCTAAAAATCAACAGCCAAAATATCGCGCTTACTTATAAAGTGGGTCCCGGAAAAAAAAAAAAAAAAAAAGGTAAAAAAAAAAAAAAAAAAAAAAAAACTGAAAAGATGCAAGATTTTTAATTATTCATTTCACAACCCAATTACGCATTATTTTCAATCTATTTCATTTTGCAGGTGAATCGTGTAAGATAGATCACTGTAAATCTTGCCACAGATTTGAGAATCATCTGGATGGGGATAAATAAAAGGGCTTTCCAAATTAGGACGTTTGCCTCCTATTTTTTAAACAAGCTGTAGTTTTATTATTATTATTATTATTATTATTATTATTATTATTATTATTATTATTATTATTATTATTATTATTATTATTATTATTATTATTCATTGTTTTGAAAAGGTACAGTGATCAGTGTCAATGCCAATAACATAAGTCATGGCCAAACGTAACGTTATCTGTCTTCCTTTTGCACAGAGGTAGTAAGTCCATATGACTACAAGAAGACAGAATATTACGGATGAAGAAAACGAAAAAGGCCTAAAATCCAAATATATAATCTACTCTTTGTATAGTCGTTCATACTTTAAAGATGATTTTTGTTATATAGTTATTCAAAACTATATTCTCTCTTCTCTCGAGAAAGAGCCAGTAACAAGACGCACTGGTGTTCAAAAATGATCTACCTACAATGGTTGGAATTTTTGAACAGCATGCAAAAAAAGGTTTAGACGCAGCTGATATTTTTGAGCTTCAATATATATATATATTATATATATATATATATATATATATATATATATTATTATATATATATATATATATATTATATAGATATATATTTATACCATCTTCATCATCAGCTGTTTCTGGTCCACTGTAAGAAAGAGGCCTCATACATGTCCCCCCCACTCCCTTCTGTTTATGGTCCTTCTATACCATTCTATAGCCGCAAATTTTCATAATCTCATTTTGTTTACCAAAAGCTCTCCATCCCATGGTTATCATTCTTTTAATTTCGGTCTCATGTCCTGGGGAAACACTTACTGTCTGTCTTAAATACGTATATTCATTAACAATCTCTAGAGGTTCGTCCATAGCTCTTATTTGTTGTCTCTGCATTTTCATTGAACACTATCTTAGTTTTACTCAAAGCCATTTTCACTCCTACATTTCTGCTTTCTCTATTTAAATCTTCTATCATCTTCTGTAATTCATCCCCTGATTTTCCATTGATGTTGATTCCTACATTTTCCCAATCTAAATTCTTAAAAACCTATTCTGGACACGCTGTGAATAATTTAGAAGTGATGGGGGTCTCCCTGCCTGACTCCTTTCTCAGTCGGAAATTTCTCACTGTCTTTATGTAATTTTAGTATTGCTGTACTACCCGTATAGATATCTTCAAGTGTTCTAACATAAGACTCATCTATTCATTGCTTTTGAAGAGCTTTCATTACTGCTGAAGTCTTGATATAATCAAAATCTTTATCATAGGCTATAAATGCCATACATAGTGGTTGTCATACTCAGTTGATTTTTCCTTTAGCTGGTTAATTACATGGATATGGTCAATTGTTGAATACCCGTTTCTAAAACCTGCCTGTTCTCTTGGTTGATTAAAGTCTAGCTCTCTTTCTATTCGGACTAATATGATCTTTGTAAATATTTCATATATTATTGAGTAAACCTATTAGGCGGTAATTTTCCATGTCTTTTGTGTCTCCGTTTTTGTGAATAAATATAATGATAAAGTTTTTCCAAGCTGTAGGTATAGAGCATTCTGGCAAACATTTTGTATAGAATTCAGTGAGTTTTACTATTATGAAATCTCCTCCATGTAATTATTAAATCAATTGTTAGGCCATCTTCTCATGTTGCTTTATTTCTTTTCATGGCTTTTAATGCTTACTTTACTTCACCGACTGTTACTTTTGGTACCTTTTCAGGTGTTTCATTATTTCTATTGACAGTTATTTCTTTTATCACTATTGTACAGTATTATATAGAAATCCTCAGCAATTTTTATCACTCCTTCTATTTTGTTGATAATATTTCCTTTTTCATCCTTTAAAGTGAATATCTGTTGGCGCCCTGCTCCAAGTCTTCTTTTCATCAACTTGGTGCTTCTTCCCTTATGTAGTGTTTCTTCAATTTTCGTCTAATTGTGTTTACGAATGTCTTGGGTTTTTAGTTTGTTTAAGGTATTGGATAGGTCTGCTAGTTCTATTTCATCTCTCTCTGATTTTATCTTCATTTCCAATCGTTTCTTTATTAAGTTTTGGGTGTTTTCCGATAGTTTTCCTTGATCTTGTTTAAGAACTTTTCCACCTATCTCTTGTGCTGATTCGAATACAAATTTTCTTCTTTACTTGATTCCATTTCATCATAAAGCTGGGAGTATCTATTTTTTATTGCTAAACTAAACTCATCAGATTTTTCTCTTATTGCAGGAGTGTTTATTTTCTTTCTTCAAATAAATTTTTCTCTTTCCTTCTTTAGAACTAGACAACTTTTACTTATTACCATTCTATGGTCGCTTGACTTTAACTTGTTTAACACTGTTACATCTTTAACTAGATTAACTTGTTCATTGATAATAAAATCTATTTTGTTTTTCGTTTCTCCGTTTGGGCTCCTCCACGTCCATTTTCTATGTTCCTTTTTATAAAAAAAGTTGTTTATGATTTTTAACTTGTTTCTTTCAGGAAACTCTACAAGCATGTCCCCTCTGTCATTTCTTTGCCTACTCCGAATTTACCTACAGCTAATTCCCTTCTCTTCTTTTGATCTACTTTAGCATTGTGTGTGTGTATATGTGTGTGTGCGTGTGAGCGCGCGTGTGTGTTTTACTGTAATACAACAGTATAGTATGAAGATAAAAAGTCTCATAAAACGTTGCAACCATATTTGCCTGTTGACTGGCAAATATGGACAGATGATTTGTTACAAGAGTATATATATATATAATATATATATATATATATATATATATATATATATATATATATATATATATATATATATATATATATATAAAGCACATGTAGGTGTCGGAGTAATTCTTTGTTGGTATGTAGGTGATCATTGACCCAGAAAGGATGGAAACAAACTATTCCATGGTGTTTTTGGTCCCATTAACTCCCGTCTGGCGAAGCGCCCGGTGTTCGTATTTTCTGGAACACCTGTTTAAGAAGAGGCCTGAGGATTAACCCGCTGATGTCACACGATATCCAATATCCTACTGACAGGTTCTATGTTATTGGGTTGATTGATGATAGCAGATTCCAGCATCTTCCCTTTCTACGAACAGCTACTTTTGGAAACCAGCTGTGCCGCACTCCAGTTTGTGATGAGTCATTTATCCCTACGTAATATGTAGGAAAATCCCCGAGTTCTCTGAAGCATATTGCACTAATCTTTAGTTAATCTTTGCGAGAGGGATCTACCCGCCTCCACCATATAAATCTCATTACAATTGCTGCGCGGTATCTTGTGAACCCAGACTTCTTCTCCTCTTTTATTTCAGTTTATGGTAATGAGCGACCTACCGATGGATTTGGGATAATGGAAAGTAAAAGGATTATTAAACCCGAGATTTTCTGTGGTTTGTTTGTGTTTTCGTCATATGGAATTTTTATTTTGTTGTTAAAATCCATTTGTCTGTTGTGAATGAGACCTATGTAGTATAGTCTATTCGCTCTATTAATAGTCTTCTCGATAACGTGTGGTGGGTAGAGCAGTTGCATTAGGCGTTGGTGGATCGTGTTGAATTCTTTATCTAAATACCCATTTGAACATATTTTAAGTCACTTTAGGAATAGGTTATGCCCGACCATGATCTTTAAGAAGAAATCGTGGTAGCTTACTGAGGAAATAAATATACGAAACAGGGAAAGTGGGTTTCTTGTATACTGTGAAAGCATATCTGTTCTGTTCTCATATGTCTAGAACATCTGGGAACTGCAATTTACCGTCCTTTTCCCATTCTGATCTAAATTGTATGGTTGCATATATATATATATATATATATATATATATATATATATATATATATATATATATATATATATATATATATATATATATATATATATATATATATATAATATATATATATGTGTGTGTGTGTGTGTGTGTGTGTGTGTGTGTATACGTATATATATATATATATATATATATATATATATATATATATATATATATATATATAGTATATATATATATATATTTATATATATATATATATCTATATATAGGTAGGTATGCATACCTAAAACTTAAGACATGCCCAAGGAAAAGGCATTAAACCTCCAAAATCTCTCTTGAGTTTCCCAGCAATAAAAAGCTGCAGTAATTTCTTTCAAGCAACAAGAAGGATTCATAGAAGATATCTTGAAGCATCTATTTTTTAACCTCACACTGGAACTGTATCCATCCATAAAACACGTGATAAGAGTCATCGTTATTAGCTTTGCTAGCCTCCCTTTTAGTTGCTTTCAGGATTGCTTTCTCCTCATATTTTCTCTTGATTTCATATTCGTGATTGCGTCTCAATAAAATTTTTATCGGCGTAGAATTGGGAATTGCAATTCGTCACTTTTTCTTAACAACCAGGGAATTCTTCATTTCCCTGAAGTTATAAAGAGAGAATGAGAACCTTTACATCTTGGTTAAGATGTTTTATGCAGCTTTTGTGTTTCGTTAAATTCTTCCATTGAAGGTCTTGTCGCCAACACACTTCCTTCATTTTAGACAAAATAGCATGAGTCTCTCTCTCTCTCTCTCTCTCTCTCTCTCTCTCTCTCTCTCTCTCTCTCTCTCTCTCTCTCTCTCTCTCATTCTGTAATACATCTAAGCTGATTCTGTAGTAGTAGATCCTGCAGGTTTTAATGTAGATATAATTGCGTAAGGAGCTTGAAGGAAGGCAATTGAGAAAAAATATAGAATGCAAAGTAAAATAATATACGAAGCGAAGAATGGAATGTCTTAGGAGAAGAGAGAGAAAAAATTAATAAGACTGAATTGAACGATTGGAAAATAAAAGCATCTCGTAAATAAAACACAGAATAATAAAAAAGGAGCATACTGATAGAGAAAGGAGAAAGACTAATACAGTGATAAGAATGAGACAAAACCAAGAACGAGAAAAAAATACAACGAAGAGTTAAGGTAAGGGAGAGAAAGGATGAAAAAAGTAAAAGAAAGAGACATGGGTAGATGAAGATTAATCACTAACGATATTAACTATCGTATTAATCATTGTTGGAAATATCCATCATGAAGGAAAATTATACCGAAAGGGTCGAAAGCAGTGCAGAGCAGATACCTCCGTTAACTTCCAGTTTTGAACGTTCATTGAGGTGAACCTCTTTCGAGTGAAATGACAACAATGCACCAAACAATAACTTCTTTCAGTTTCCTTCTGGAGCTTGAAAAAGAAACCCACAAAATCACGACAACCTACACATCTCTTGAAAATGGGCCACAGATAGGGCTTGATAGTACTCGAGTGTGGAATAAAATTAAATGTAAGTACTTAGAAGTAAACACGTTTCACAGTGATTTTGTGGGTTTCTTTTTCAAATTACAAAAATGTTCATCCTTTTTGAAGAAGAAAAAAAATCTGTTCCGGAATTTGTAGCGCTCATTTTTATTCGTTGGAGAAATTTATTTGTATTTGTCCTCATTTGTAAATAAAATGATAATTTTCAAATGAAGAAAATTTCTTAAAGTCATGCTGAATTTCGACCATCTTTACTGCTCTCACTTTCGTAGAGAAATGTATATAACTGTATAGGATAATAATCTCTACATATGTTTCATTGAAGTATTTCCAGCGAGTCTCTGCCATTGTCTAGTAGTGTTCTGGTATGTGTCAGAGCTGGTTGAGGTCAGAGTCACTGTGTGGGCTCATGAATTTGCCTACAGAAACAGTGCATCTTGAACCATCTGAATAATTATATTACTCTTGGTAGTGTTGCACGGAATCTTACAGATATTTGAAAAGGCTTCCATAACAGCATGGATAATTAATGAGATTTTATCTGAGTTGACAGGCAGGTTTTGTTATTGGTTTGGTCTAGGTTTGACAACTGGCGAAACAGAGGGTGTTGGAGAGACTGGGTTGTAAGGTTCTGGGGAGAAGATAGGTTGTGAGGATAAGAGATGGGAAGGAGAGGATGGGATGAAGGGAAAAGTTGGAGAAATGATGGGACTTGGTGTGAAGGCAGATTGCAAGGGATGGGTGATAGGTCGTGGGGAAGGTGTGGACTGGGAAGAGTGGGGGCTTGAGGGTGTGATCATTGTTGCCTGGGAGGGGGAGGTTGCCTCTAAGGTTTTGGAGCAGGAATTTGATTTTGCCTTTGCGGCAGAGGCTTGAGAAGGGGAGGACAATGGGTAGGAGAGTTCTGTGAAGGAGGAGGGGGGAGGTAACTGTGTTCTCCCTTTCCTGTGTGAGATGCACTGGTGCCATACAGGACATTTTTTCTTCCAGGCATGATGGTTTCCCTTGCACTTTGGGCAGCATTCATTGGTTTGTTGGCCAGCTTTAAATTTTATCAAACAGGTATTGGTCGGTGTCTGTGACTTCATATCCCACAGATCCTCCTGCACGGACATCCTCCTGTATGGAAGAGACAAAAAATAAAAAACTCATGGACAAAGAAAAGGCAATCAACTTGATAATCACCAAAAAAATGTCACGTAAAAAAATAACAAACCGTTTTTATCGGAGGATGGGTAGGTGCTGTCAAATTCAGTGCTTATTTCTCATTGGATGCTTGGGGTCATCCTTCTGGCCTAAGCTGTCTTTCGTGCGTCGATATATATATATATATATATATATATATATATATATATATATATATATATATATATATATATATGTATATATCTATATATATATATATATATATATATATAATATATATATATATATATATATATATATATATATATATATATATATATATATATATATATATAATATATATATATAGATATATATATATATATATATATATATATATATATATATATATATATATATATATATATATATATGTATGTATATATATATATATATATATATATATATATATATATATATATATATATATATATATATATATATATATATATATATATCATATATATATATATATATATATATATATATTTATTATTTACTAACGGACCTCATTGAAATTAGAATGTATCAAGCGGAGACATTTATTACGAAAAGTTTTCACGGACACTTGACAATGAGACTGTTAGTCCAAGAAACCTTGTAAATTTCTCTGAAAAAAAAAATCATCTTCGCTTGATACCATACAATTTTAATGAGGTCTTGTTAGTAAATTGTATTAATTCACAGAACGATTGGCATGAGTGATGAAGTTTATGATGAAGTTTATATATAATATATATAAATATATATATATATATATATATTATATATATATATATATATATATATATATATATATATATATAATATATTATATATATACATATATCTACAAAGGACACTTCTTCCTAAGCAACCTCACCATCCCTTAATAATTCTTATGTTAGAGATTGCAAATAAAACTCATTTTATTCATGTTTAAATAAAAGCATGGCAGGTATAATTTGCCCTTATCACCAACGCTCTCTCTCATTCTCTCTGGGTACTCCCT
>NC_061097.1:5258648-5261148 GCF_015104395.2 Macrobrachium nipponense | reverse complement strand
ACAACGAACTGCACTTTTTTTAAAATGATGCTATAAATATAATAGACTTGAAAAATTAAATTTTCCTTTGTGCATCCACGGACATACATAGGCTGATAGAGGGAAATAAAGAGATAGCAAAAAAAAGATCGAGGTACAGACCGTCAAACACCTGGAGGAGCATAAATACATACACAAACATTCAAAGAGAGAGAGAGAGAGAGAGAGAGAGAGAGAGAGAGAACGGAAAAAAATTTGATGAATACATTTCCCCTCAAGGGAAATCTAAGACGAAAATCCACAGATCCGAATGATTAAATTCGACTGAGGCGAAATGAATGTATACTAAATCTCTCGTGCTCGTCTAGTTTTCATTCTTCATTCTGTAGTTCTCTTTCTCTATCTTTATGTACTATATAGGGGCACTGACCATACAATCGATGAAACCGATAAAGATACATTAGCGTACATAGAAATAAAATTTATAGGATACTGATATTCTCTTCCACTTCTACAACGAAAGGAAATGTTTTTTTTACTTAGATTTTTATATTACTATTCATGGGAAACTCTTCATCAACGTGTGATTAATATCAGAAACTTATTTTACAATATCATACCTTTTTTCATTTGGTTTCTTTTAACTGTTCATATAACTCTCATTAATCATGAAGCTCAATTCAAGAGTTCAGCGTATAGTTGCATTTATTAGACAAATAAAAAGGTACCTGAAGTAGCGGTTGAGAATCATAATATATATATATATATACACACACACACATATATATATATATATATATATATATATATATATATATATATATATATATATATGATATATATATATTATATATATATATATACAGCTTGATGAAAAATAATATTACCAAGACTAGGAAGGAGAAATATTTATTAAACGAGCTTTCGAGGCATAAAGCCTCATCATCAGGCTAAAAAATGGACGAGGATAAGAAACCAATGAAATTACAATAAAAAGAATTGACTTACTAAAATCTTTAGTAAAAATGCTAACAAAATATAAAACAAACGGCAAATAAAAAAAAATCACAAAATTACCAGAAAATACTCATAATAGAGTCTCACGGGTAGCCAGGTTTGTGTATTTTAACTGTACCATTATAAGTACAGTAAGTTTTTGTTCATATAACATTCAAAATGTGCGAAAATGCTGCACCCTTTGGTTGGAAGCATATCCAAATCACACATTGTTAAATCTTTAAATTTTGTAGAGAAAATTATTAGCAGGAAGATAACTAGCAATGAAATCATTGTGAGCTTTGGATGTCACAAGTTTATTTAAATGTGTCTCAGTAGACGATGTATTACAATTTCTAAATGTTGAATTGAGTAAATACAGTTTTACTAGACCAAATGGAATAATTATAAGATTAATTAAACTTTGTATAGTTGGTACATGTTTTACATTTAATGAGAGCTACTATCGTCAGAAATTTGATATGCAAATGAGTAGTTGCCTATCACTGGTTCTATCTAATATATATATATATATATATATATATATATATATATGGGAACTTATCGATAGCCGCATTGCCAATGCTATTTGACCAGATAACTTTTATTCGTTTCGATATGTAGATGACTCATTTGCAATATGGGACACTCATCACAATATTGATGACATTCTACAACAAATAAATAATTTGGTATCAAGCATAAAGTTCAACCTGGAAAAAGAAAGTAATGTCTGTCAATTTCTTGGATACATGTATCGTTAGAAAGGATACAGAATTAAAAGTGAAAATTTACAGGACACCAACAAATAACAATCTAATTATTCATGCTCAATCTTTCCATACTAGAACCATCAAACAATTTTCAATCCGTATCATGTTTTTAAGAGCACTTAATCTAGTGAGTCCAGAATTTTTAGATGATGAATTTGAATATATCCGTACCATTGCCATAAAAAACGGATACAATGATGAAGACGTTCAAGAATGTTTTAGATTATCACGTAAATCTTTTTATTCTAATGCTAAACCAACTAGAGAGACCCAACGTAATTTGGTCTTACCATACTACCCTACCTTCAAAAACATTGTACATCCTTTGAAAGTGCTGGGTTTGGGTTTGGTATTTTCTTTCTCCAACCCAATAGGCAACAATCTTATAAGATATAGTCTTAAACAGTATTATTTATCAGATCCCATGGTTCATGTAAGAAGTACTATATTGGACAGTCGAAAAAGGAACTTGAGTTGCGAAAAAGTCAGCACAAATATAGTATCAGGAGAAATGATACTAGCAATGCCATAAATTTCCATAATCAATCATGTATGGCGCCATTCTGTGAAACTGTTCCCAAGTACTGCTGAAACGGAATAATTATGTTGTGAGAGGTCTACTTGAAAGTTCATGCATTGCTAAGAGTGATTGCTACAATTTTAATAATCATTGAGGGGTATTTAAAACAGATCCTTTTTTCTTACTTATGGTAAAAGGACAGTAAAACTAAACAAAGACTTCTTTTCACGTA
>NC_061097.1:5251148-5256148 GCF_015104395.2 Macrobrachium nipponense | reverse complement strand
AAAAATTCCCCTACTTAGCCAATGCACTTCCGTGAACAATACTAGGTCACCATAATGAACATCATCTTTATCTAAAACCGATTTAAAGAACCTGTGTTAAAGAGCTCTAGCACGAATAGAATTACTTATTTTTATAACCACCTTAATTACATGCTCATAGTTAACTACTTTCGATTAAAGAACTTGCTGGTGTATAATGCAGTGGTAGCTAATGAACTGAGGGAATGAAGCGTCATTTTTGCACGGAGTCGCAAAGCCTACATTGGCACCTTCATTGATGGAGTCCCATCTGTTGTTATTAACCCAAGTTTTTCAAGATGTTGACTCACTTCGCCAGTAAAATTCTTGAAAACATGAAAAACATTCACTCCACGTTTTTCCTCTTTCAGCGGTAAGAGCACTAATAAATCTTCCTTCGCAGCCATCAGAAAAACCCATGAGCAGTGCTCATTGAGCACATATACATTTACTTAATTGGGCTGTGTCCACAACGTCCGTAGATTCATCGAACGACAAGCTGAATTACATATATTTCATTTCATTATACACATTTCTATCGTACGTGTTCCCAGACACTGACTTGGATTTGATCAAATTTATGATATTAATCTTATTCTTGAAACTATCAAACAAAGGTTCAGACGCTGCAAACCAACACTCCTTCACCATTTCATCATCCTCGAATGGTATTTGTTTTCACAATTATGTGGGTAACATTAAATGTAGCTACGGTCATTGCATAAACTTTATCAACAAGCTTCCGGAATATTTCTTGCTGAGCCTGCAACTCAGATTTTAGCCGTTCCACTTTCTCTCTTCTTAAAGCACTGCCAGGTAGATATTTAGGATCACAAGGCTTGTGAAGTATTACAAAATCCCTCTCTACATTGCTTTTACTTAGATACAGCAGCAGTTGCATGGCAAGTTAAGCACATATTGCGAAAAAATGGGTCTCTTCCCATTCATCGTTGATAACGTAATTATTACTTCTCTTCTTTGAACCTGAAGCCATTCTTGTTCATGAATTGAAAATGAAATTAGCGTGGAGTTTTTTGTAACGCCATGTGGAATTTGCGAAGGTACATAAATAGCACCGCCTCTACAACAGAAAACTACCAACTAACTCATGAGTCATGATATGATAAAGTAGCTAAACAACTAAATTCATCGGTACGGAAGTTGACCACCATACACGTCCCGGACTAGCATATTTCAAACCAGCACATGGACACTTCCACGACCATCAATCATCAGTTGCACATCCTACGAATGTCTAAATCTACGTGGCTACCCCTGTAACCGTCCAATCAACATTCTCTCAAACCATGATTAAAAATCTTAGATTGTGTGTGCTTATAATGAATAAAGAAAGGGATACCAAAGTATATTACAATTTTCATTTGCACCTTTGCTGGCGCCTCAGTATGGCTCTGGGGTCGCTGTTTAAAGGAAAAGGGGTTGTTGGAAGAGCGGAAGCAGTTCGTGCAACATTACACTGCCACATTTGAAGTAAAAGTCTTCTCTATTTTGTCACGCGTCTCCCAAGAGAAAACTGACGTCAACGCATTTTTACCCCGTGCGCACCCACGACATTAATTAAATTGCACCATCGTGTCACGGTTCTCCCCTGATTTTCGATGAGTCGCAAGGGAAAAAAAACCCAAACACCTGGTAGCGTAATTAATTCACTAAAATTCTATTCCCTAGCAAAAGAAATGTGAGGAAGCGGGATTTAAAACCTTATTTTTGTCTGAAGAGAAACTTTTGCAGTCTAACGAAATTATGATGATGGAGGGCTACCGGGATGGAGCTCTACTTTAATTTCACTTTGTGTCCGAGGCATCGATTTGCAATATTAGACATTATTGATAATAAATTATATATTTATTGTCATTCTCTTCTCTCTCTCTCTCTCTCTCTCTCTCTCTCTCTCTTCTGATTATATCTGCCTCAGTTCAAGTTCTACTTCGCTTTTCCCATGTGAAGTAATAGTAATTTTTTTCTTGTTTACTTAGCGAGAGTTCTATTCACAAAAAATTATTATTGTTGTTCTTATGAGCATTAACTGCAAATCCCAATTCAGAATATTTGATCAGGTGTGTCGTTATCGTATTTTGAACATTCAAGTAATAGTGAATTTGGGATTCATATATCATTATTGTTATGTTACTATCACCATTATTTAAGAATTGGTGCCGCTTCTTACTGGTAGGGCATGGAATATTATTATTATTATTATTATTATTATTATTATTATTATTATTATTATTATTATCATTCCACGAATAAGTCACCGCCATCAAAAAAGGAATAGGTAACTACTGAAAATCAAGGGAACTGCTAATTGAGTGGTAGACTATTGTGCAGTAAATTTCCAGAACACATGGGCAGATTAAATTATTGATAGATAGTTATTAGTCTTTAATAATACCACGAAGTGGAACCTGCTAGATGGATTGCCCATTTATACTTTCTGGATTGAAGAGGATTAAGGGAAAACTATACAAACGACGAATCTATTCATTCTGGAGTGGTTAGTTAGTGTACTAGAAACAGTGGAGCTCATGTGGAATAAAAGTAGAATTCACAGGTTTTAACACTGACGGCAAAGTTCAGCGTATAATGTCAACAAACTGAAGGAGACACAATGCAATCATAAGAAATAAATGGTTCACATTAATAGAAATAATTTAGTCATCAAGAGAAGTGACTCAGATGCTGGATATTAAGTTGAGAAGCTTTTCATCATTATTAAAATTAATTAAGTTGAACGACACTTTAGGACTTAACGAAAGAGAAGGGAGGGAGAAGATAGGTGGGACGAGAGGAGAGAGTGCAATTGAAGTAGAGAAAAATAAAATGTAATGGGGAGGGAAGGTCAGAGTAAGGTCAGTTGCAAAAGTCGACAAACAGTTCTTTTGACTAATGAAAACTTTGTGATGTTGTGCAGCTGAAGTGTGGAGAAGAAGAAAAATCTAATTAAATATGATACAGGTGGAGGAAGAGAGAGAGAGAGAGAGAGAGAGAGAGAGAGAGAGAGAGAGAGAGAGAGAGAGAGAGAGAGAGAGAGAGAGAGAGAGAGAGAAATTCCAAGATTAAGGGGAAAACCATTACATCGAAAATACCATGATAAGAAAAGAAATCGAACAAGAAGCATGGATAGAAGAGGATAGAAAAGGACGGATCTGAACAGCCAGGCAAAACGAAAAGGTAGAGGGAACGAAAAGGTACGAAGAAACGAATGCAACGAAAATTACAGTGCATAAAGGATATTCTATCAAGAGAAAAATAGCTTATTTTTCTCTTGATAGGATACACAGAAACTAAAGCCAGGATAGGAGCTGACTTCAAAAGAAAAAAATCGCGCTAGTTATTTTAAAAATCCAAGTCCCTGAGACAGCTGGTTTCCAGCGAAGAGTTGCACTGAAGGCGGTCGGATCATCACTTGCTTCAATGTAGTAGAAGAATGATCTCTTCATTCATAAGGCGGTAAAGTCTATGTTATCACACTGGTATGATGATGAGTGTGGGTGTAATGGTTTTATTGTTTGTGGTACAACGAAGGATGCTATTATTTCTCCGTCCTCCGTAAGGCTCAGTTAACGCGCAAATCATGCACGTCATCTCAGGTAACCTCTGACATCAAGCATAAGGAAAATGCCTCCCTATGTATTAAGTGAAGACAATTAAGGTATAGGAAGAGAAAAAGAGCTGAGAGCAACAACATCAAATAGCTTGAATTCTGTAAATGGAGCAATGGATTTCTAGTCAGTATCCTTACTGTTTCGAACCAGCCAGCTATTTTATTTAGGGACGGCCGGTGTTTAATATGGTTATCTCCGATGAGGGGTAGTGCCGTCAGTGCACCCCACAGGGTGCACTGTAGGCATTACTTAAGGGTTTTTGCTACGCCCTTTCGAACCCCAGCAGCAACCCTATTCATTCTTTTCAATGTACCTCCACTCATATCATCTTTCTCCCATCTTGCTATCCAACCTCTCCTGACAATTATTTCATGGTGCGACTGTAAGGTTTTCCTCCCGTTACACCTTGGAAACCTACTTACTCTCAATTTCCTTTTTAGCGCTGAATGACCCTTTAGGTCATGGTGTTTGGCCTTTGGCTTACTGTATCCAGCGGGACATCGTCAGTCTTCAGGTGAACTGATCTCCCAAGGTGAGGCAGCTTAAATGCGACATGATACTCTTCAGGAAATGCAGCTTAGGCCGACCAACGTTCCTGCCACGAACCAGATTTTATTATCCTACTATCTGATTTATGACGCGTATCCTTAAGGTCGAGATTCCTTTGTTCCCCATCCTTTTATTGGTAAGAGCATGTGTTACGTAATGAGATTCGCATGTCGGCAAGACGGAAGACTAAGCTGCGACACGAGGCTCTGATGTCTTAATGAGAATCGGAGGAGGACTGAAGCCAAGATCCATAAATAAAAGGTGAAATTGAAATATATTTATCTAGTAATTTCGCCCAATTTACATTCCATACAGTGAAGGGCTCACAAAATGACTTTACAAGAAATATCAGTCATGACGCTTCGTGCCTCGGAATTCCTTTTTCTTGGACAGTGGAGGATTGGAGACATTACCATATACTATGTGTCTGCGCATAAGACTATATATTATGATTCAGTGTTGCCTAACAATTCTGCATCCTTTAATTAATTTAATTCAGAGCTAAGAAAAATTAAAACATTTTGAACAATACCAGGCTGCTTAAAGTATATGAAACAACTGAGGAATTCTTCATAGAGAAATTAATGTTTTATTTTAGTGTTTAAACTCTTAATCATCTATCTGTATATAACAATGTCATGAATTTTGTATCATAATCCACCTAGTGAATAACACTGCTTGATCTTACTAGACAGCCATGTCTGAAAAGAGGTTTTTATATAACAGCAAAACTCATAGTTGGAGCAGTATCGATCGACAACGGGATTAGATGGAACTAGTCTCAATTATGCAGAAGATAAACAGCCG
>NC_061097.1:5231148-5241148 GCF_015104395.2 Macrobrachium nipponense | reverse complement strand
AAAGAGGAGCCTACCCATGAAAATCCATTCTTTGTGATCCATGTTAACATATATTGAGGAGGAGAGTCTGATAAATATACATTAAAATTATTTAGTGCTTTAATTAAAGCAAGGACCTCCTTTTCTTTGGTCGAATATTTCCTCTCGGCTGGTGACAATTGCTTAGAGAAGTAAGCAACTGGATGGCTGATTCCTTTTTGGTCTCTCTGGAGGAGCACTGCAACCTAATCCAGTGTCGCTCGCATCTGTGGCTAAAGAGAAAAAAGGGATAGAAAAATAGTGGGATCGCAAAAGTGGGTTGCTTCTCAGGGCACTTTTTAGCTTTTCAAAAGCAGCCTGGCACTTACTATCCCAAACAAACTACATTTTTAGAAATTGTTAATAAATCTATTTTGATATCCTGCCATACCGATAAATCTCACACCTCTATGGTTGGTAAAGCAGGGAAAATCGTTATGACTTGCATATTAGCCTTTTTATGAGTGATTTCACCTAATCCAATTTCATGTTTTAGATAAACAACCTTCGCTTTAACATAGTCACTCTTTCTTAAATGTATAACGAAACTAGCTTTTCAAAACTTTTACAACAATACCTTAATTCGTTTAACGTGAGTGGGCCAGTCGTCGCTGTAGATCACCAAATCGTCTATGTACACGACACATCCTTCTATGTCACAAGTTGCGAAGTTCATCAACCTCTGAAAGGTGGAGGCTGGTAACTCATCCTAGTAAAAGGTTGCCAAAAAGTTAAGAACTCTGTTGTCCTTATGAGATAATTTATCAAAAAACATATTTTTACTTTAAATTTTGAATAATATTTCGAGGCACTTTTTGGGCTTTCTTAATATATCTCTCTTCTTCTTTGTATTTGTGGTGCTTAAAGGACTTATAGAAAAGGCATACATCCTTTCTACAAGTCCTTTATTCACCACGGATTCAAAGAAAAAGAGAGATGTATTAAGAAGATTGTGGCAGAGAACGTCACCCCTGTGGAGGAAGGGAAGAGGCTCTCTCTTATAATCTGTAACAAGAAACAAAGGACAAGAGACCTGGTTATGAAGAATAACCCCGTCCCACCTGCAGGACACCCCCTGAAGGAGAATAACGTCGTCTACCGGTACACGTGCCCTATCCAAGGATGTCCTGGAGTCTATATCAGAATGACGACGTTACGACTGTCCAAGAAGATCTCCTGTCACGCCCAGAATGGTGTCATCAAACACCACGCCCTCACCGCCCACCAACAGCATGTCGAGCGAGAAGACATCATTAAAAACACCAAGATAATGGGAAGAGCCCCTGATCAGCAATGCCTACGCCTCCTTGAAGCATTATTCATTCTAGAGTGGACACCCCTCCTAAATATGACATAGGAACCCTTCCTGCTGCCCACCTGTGGAAGGAAATCCCAGCCCCACCACCATCCAAAGGATAACACAAGCGCCCAGGATGGGACCAACATTGAAGAGGACGGCAGTAATACCAGGAGTGACATTACCCCTGTTGTAGCCAATGGAAACCTGGCTCCTGGTGATGCCACACACCTGAGAAGGACAATGCGCCTCGAGCATTTTTGACACCTTGCTGCCAGCCAATGAAAATTCGAATTTCTCCTGGGTACTGCAGGGGCATAGTGAGCGCCTGCATGACCATGATATAAAGAGAAGGATTTGCCGGCTGCTCAGTGAGCAAGATCCTGTGCTGACACAAGGTCAGCTTAATCTTAAACAACAACACCCACCAGGGTTCAGTCCTCCAGCAACCATCGCTGTGATAATGTCCTCGCAAATGTGGGTAAAACGTCGAGTTAAGAGAGAGAGAGAACAACTTGTAATAGTAGCTGTAATAAGTATAACTCAAAATGACTAATGGAGTTGACGATCCCCTTTGGCATGTTGCTTGTCAGTTTTAACAACACTGAGAAAGCCTTGATTAGGAAAATAGAGAAGACTCTATACATAATTAATGGAGCTGAAGCAGCTATCCTTTTTAATATATGATTTCTAGTTTCCCACTCATGTGGTTATCTTCCCCTTTCTTTTTACTCCTTTCGTCAACTGCAATAGAGACACAGATTACTGAGATAGAATGCCTTAGCAGAGATTTATGTTTTATCTACAGAATTTTCTATTAAAAACGACTTACAGCCACAAATACATCATTTGGCTAACTGTTAATGGTAACTCAAATCCAGTAAATTAATTGTTTATATATTTTAATGCCGATTTAACAGGCAGCTTTGTAATTAAAGAAAATACATCAGTACTTACAAATCAGAACCCGGGATTCATTATGATGCTGTTTAGTTTTTATATTATATATACATGAAATAATCAAATGGACACTGCTATAATTTATGACAAGGGTGACATAAATTTTTAAGATATTTTACATCTTAAAACGAGTCAGAACCAACAGAGCTATTTATTGGCCTTAAAGGATTACTTTCTTTTTGTCCTTTATCCAATTTTATAATTACAGTTAAGGCGGAGAATTTGAGGACAACTGAGTAACAACGTTTGTATTAATTTTCAATCCCTCATCAGTCTGTCTTGCATGAATGCAATTTTCCATTTTCAAAATGATCGCAACAAGCTCCCGCTGTATTAATCTACCTTAATTCTCGCAGGACCCTAATTTCCCTCCTCTTTGGTATAAGTCTAGCGTTGATCTAATCCGCTTAGCCAACAAAGGCAGGGAAGTCTCTTAGGGGAATTAGCCACTTGAAGAGGATAATTATACCTCGTTTGTTTTGTCCCCTACCGTGGATTACCTCATCATATAAACAGATACGTTAAGGGTTATCTGTGCACCGCATTTCCCAGATTTCATCGGGTTTTATGCAATACGGTCTGTAATCAATCCATATTACAGTGGGGGACATAAAGAACACAGTTGTTCCTGGGAATATGAATAAATATCGCCGTAATCTCCAAAAATTAGCACCACTATAAAATTTGGGTTTTATAGCAAAGATTATGAATTTGTTTTCCTAAATAATTATTGTTAATTGACCTTATGTTAACTAGCTTCACAACTGCTAGGGTAAACTGGTACCTAAGATATTTATCAATTTATTTAAATAACTATTTTTGTATGTAGAGTAGTAAGTGAAGAATTATTTTTCTATATATATTTCATGCATATAACGTATTTCCATTGAAACGTGAATTATACTTGTATTAAAAATATATTTGCAAAATGAAGTACAAAAATGAATGAATGATATTTATCTTCAAAAGCCTTTGACCAAACGTACCGATATATTTGTAGAGGTCCGGAATATTGTTTAGTTTCATCCAGCAGTGCATCGTTTTGGAGAAAATCTCTTGAAATGCCTGTAATGTCGAATTTCATCTAGCATTAACAAGCAACCAGTTACGCTTGTAGATCTTGAATGTCAAAAGGGACGTTATCAGCTTTGCAAGACTCTTAATTTCTTCAGCTGCTGTACTGTTACAAAGTGTTCCGTTATTCTTTTAATTAGTACATTATACATTAGCACATTCGAGTCCTTCATCATTCGCTCCATTATGTGACATGTAAATTAGCATCTCCCTCATGCAATTCCTGAACAAGACGAAAAAACCATGTAACTCTGACATTAAGCTTTCCTTATTATCTGCAGCCTATAACTACTGTTCTTTCCTTTGTTGAATTCATAAGCTTTGTTAATTAAGTATTAGTGCTTCCACTCCCTCTCTTCAACCTTTGACGGTTTTAAAACATCACTAGATTTTTTTTTTTTTTTTTTTTTTTTTTTTTTTTTTTGCTTCAATGGGTACCTCAATTCTTTTGAAGTTTTGACCGCTTCTAACAAATCATATCTCCTAGAGGGCACTTAGAGGATCATCGATAATCTTCTAAAATATCCAAGTAATCTAGTAGATGTGTCCCTCGCAAAGTGACATATAGAGCGTCTTTAGAAATAATGAGACAAGACGTGGGGAAAGAATTCGGGCAATTCTTTTCATTCATGGAACCTAGAATAACGGGGTAGTGAGGAATAAAAGGGATTAAAATCGGGAAACAATTATATATTATCTCTTCACTATCCATTAGTCGTAAACTAAAATGTTTAGCTTTTTACGGCCAAATGACTTCTACTGCATCCTTAAGATAAATAAAGAGTGCTAAGTTTATTTGTTGAATGTTCTTCTAATTAATAAAATAAATATAAGCTGAATATATTAGGTTCTACAAGTAAGCGTTATGTACATCTATGAAATGAATTTGACTGAATGGTACACTATGGAAGAAAAAGTATGGAACACGGGGGAGCTTCTGAAATACAGCGGTGGTAATATTTCGCTTCAGATTAGAACTCCTTTGTAAATATGAAATACATTCCAATCATTTTCTGCTTCCTTCAACATTCCTTCAAATGAACCTTCATTACTACACCTCGAATTATCCAGCATTTATTATTATTATTATTTTTTTTTTTTTGCATTCAGCATGAACAGATTATGGACGTTTGGGGAAGATGAGAAGAATTAATAATTCCTGTTTTTCCATGTATTAAGGAAAATAAGATATTAATTACGCATGAATTCTCTGTTTTTTTTTTTTTTTTTTTTGATTCATTCACTACTGTAAAATGTTTGCTCCGGTCTCCCTTCTTATCCGTTCAAAACTACTCTTCTTTTCATTGAATATCTATTGATCATTTTGCCTTCCGGTCTCTTCTAAGAGTTTGGTTAAACTTCGAAATATCTTCACTAGTTACCACTTACCTTTTGTAGTATTATTATTTGTGGTAGGTCCTAGATATCAAACTATTTTCTTTATGTTTGTTTTCTAATGTTATGTTTTGTAGCATGATTGTCATAACTTATGTGCTTGTGTTCATGTGTGCATGAATATTGATAGTTATTGTCTGTTTTTCTGTTACAGATGTGGTAGTTTGGTAATGTGTTGAATAAAGCTTGGAATCTGTCACCAAGTGTTTACTTTCATTACAATTTCACACACTACCTATCATGGCCAAGCTGCTGAAGCCGTCCAGACTGGACACAGATCCCAGCTCGCCCACTGCAGCCAAAGAGTGGAAGCACTGGCATAAAACATTCACCAACTTCATAGAAGAAAGTGAGATGCTGCACCAGACAAGTTGAGGGCATTAGTGAATTGTGTGTCCCCGAGTGTGTATGAACTCATTGAAGACTGTAGTACTTTTGAGAGTGCAATCGCCAAACTGGAGAGTGCTTATGTCAAGTTGCCGAATGGAAGGTTTTTGCTAGGCATGTTTTGGCGACACGACGACAGCAGTCAGAGAATCCCTTGATGAATTTCTGAGGGAGCTACATAAGCTAAGCAAGGATTGTAACTTCCAGGCAGTCACAGCTGAGCAATATCGGCAGGAGCTAGTACGTGATGCATTTATCAATGGTTATTGCCTCAGCATTTATTCGTCAGCGCCTACTAGAAAATAAGTCACTGAACCTGGAGGCTGCACACAGTCAAGCTCGTACGTTGGATCTTGCCCAGCGTTAGTGCCGTACAGCGTATGCATCTCCACCCATTCCTCATACTGCTGCTTTAGTTCCAGAGTGGCAGGCACAGCCCAGAGGTGACCAGCAACAGCAGCCAACAAAAGAAGAAGCAGAAAGAAGTTCACCTGGAGATCAGCTGTTGCTGCTGCTTACTTATCTAAGAGGAAATGCTATTTTTGTGGTAATGCACTCCACAGTACAGGTAGAGTGAGTTTGTCCTGCACGTACTGTTAAATGTAACAAATGTGGTAAAACAGGTCATTTTGCAAAAGTCTGTAAATCAATGGCTTCAGGTAGTACTACTGCTGCATTGTATAATCCCACTTTGCTCTCAATAGCTGCCACGTATCCAAAGAATCTTTCACATGCAGCTACAAACCATTACTGTAAATGGCCATTCATTGAAGGCACTAATTGATTCTTGTAGTTCAGATAGTTTTATACGTGAGGAAGTAGCACAGAAACTAAATTTGACAATAGTTCCTGTAGGTACAGCAGTCTCAATGGCATCAAAATCTTTAAATGCTAGTTCCCCTGGGTTTGTTACAGCAGACTTAGTGCACCTTGATCAGAGATATCCTTGTATCCAGCTCGGGGGTCCTGAAGGATTTATGTTGATGTTATCTTAGGTTATGACTTTCAAAAGCACACCAGAGCGTAACTTTTCAATATGGAGGGAATGAAACCAAGTTTAAAAGATAACTGGAGCCAAACCTGTCTGTGTATTAGCAACAGCTGATATCGATGAACCGTCATTGTTTCCAAACTTGCCTCAACAGTGTAAACCCATTGCAGTTAAATCTAGCGCTATAGCCAGGATGACCAGCTGTGTAAAAGACCAGATATCACATTTACTATCTGAAGGTATCATTGAGCCAAGTATATCCCCTTGGAGAGCACAGTTGTAGTAGTCAAAGATTCACTTGCAGGCACAGATACTTTGCATTGATTATTCCCAGACCATTTTAACCAATACACAGAACTAGATGCATACCCCCTCCCAAGGATAGAGGATATGGTGCATGACCTTGCAAAATATAAGGTGTTCTCCACATTTGACTTAAAGAGTGCATATCACCAAATCAGCATTAAAGAGAGTGAGAGGAAGTACACTGCTTTTGAGGGTGCAGGGAATTGTTTCAGTTTTGTAGGATTCCATTTGGTGTCACGAATGGTGTAGCTGCTTTCCAAAGAGCCTATGGATAAACTAGTTTGAAGATGAGAACCTCAAAGATACTTTTTCCATATCTAGATAATATTACTGTAGGTGGTATTAACTCAGGCTGAACATGATGAAAACGTTCAAAGTTCTTGGATGTGGTTCAGAAACGGAAGATCACCCTAAATGAAGTGAAATCGGTTGTGTCTGTTCCAACAATCAATGTTCTAGGGTATTGTGTCGGTAATAATGTGATAAAGCCTGACCCTGACAGATTACGTCCCCTTCAAGAATTACCGCCTCCCACAAATATGGGTCTCTGCGAAGAGCTCAAGGGTTGTTGCATATTATGCCAAATGGATCCTCGTTTTTCTGATATGATTCATCCCTTAGTGAACACAAAAACTTTTCCACTGAGTGAGCCAGCACTAGCTGCTTTTAACTCCTTAAAAAAACAACTTATGGATGTTTCACTACGGTCTGTGGATGAGAGCCTTCCCTTTGTTGTGGAGTGTGATGCTTCGGAAGTTGCTGTTTCAGCAGTCTTAAAACCAGGGTGACCGGCCGGTAGCTTTCATGTCAGAACGCTCCAGGGTAGTGAGTTGCATTATCCAGCAGTGGAAAAGGAGGCTACCGCTATTATTGAAGCTGGTTCGCAAGTGGAGCCATTTCTTAGCAAGACGACATTTTACTCTGATTACTGATCAGCGATCCGTGATGTTTCATGTTAGACAGCAGGAGAGAACTAAAATAAAGAATAACAGATACAAGAGTGGAGGTTGGAGCTGGCATCGTACAGCTATACCATACAGTATCGTCCTGGGAAACAGAATATTGCACCGGACACCCTGACTCGTGCCTATTGTTGTTCTATTTCTTTAATGTCGAATCTCACTGACATCCACGAGAACCTCTGCCATCCTGGGGTCACTCGTCTTTTGCACTTTGTGCGATCTAAAAACTCTCCCCCTTTTCAACAGATGGACGTGAAAAGAGTGTGTGCTTCCTGTAAAATCTGTGCACGACAAAAACCGCAATTCCATCATCCAGGAAAAGGAGTCCTCATAAGGCCACCCACAGCCAATGGTAACGTCTTAGTATTGATTTCAAGGGGCCTCTGCCTCTACCACGAACAACAAGTACATTCTTACGGTTATTGACGAGTATTCACGTTTCCCCTTTGTGTTTTCCTGTCCAAACATGCATTCTAAAACAGTGATCAAATGTCTTGAATCTATCTTTAGCCTTTGTGGAATGCCTAGTTTTATTCATTCAGATCAAGGTCCTTCTTTCATGTCCCAGGAACTGAAAATGTACCTTTCTCAGAAAGGGTTGCAACAAGCAAAACAACACCTTATCATCCGATGGGGAACGGCCAGGTTTAGAGATACAATGGTATTATTTGGAAATCTATTCTTTTAATACTTGAAACTCGTAACTTGAAGACACAACTGGGAGATAGTACTTCCTGATGGTTTTGCATTCAGTTAGGTCGCTCTTATGTACAGCAACCAATGAAACCCCTCATGAAACGTTTCTTTAGGTTTCAGCAGACGCTCTAGTCTTGGAAATACATTACATCATGGCTTTTGACTCCTGGACCCGTACTATTGCGACGACATGTTAGGTCTAGCAAACATGAACCGTTAACTGATCAGGTTCAAACTCATGAATGCAAACCCAATGTATGCAAATGTCAAATATCCAGACGGAAGAGAATCAACTGTGTCTACTCGTGACTTAGCTCCAAGTCCTGAGGGTGCAATGATTCCTGTACACCAGGTTGAATCGTTAAGAGAGATGGAGTCCCCAAATACACCTGGAGTGCAGGATGCACAAACTCATGTTACACCTGAAGTGCAGGATGCACAAACTCATGACAGTTCACAAACTAATGATAGCCGTGATTCTCATGTGCCCAGTGAGCCCCACTGAGCCTAAGAAGATCCACTCGTGTGTCAAGACCTCCTGATCGCTACGGATGGTATTAAACCAATACATTTGTTTAGTTTAACAGTGAAATTTTCTAGGAGGGGAGAATGTAGTATTATTATTTGTGGTAGGTCCTAGATATCAACTATTTCTTTATGTTGTTTTCTAATGTTAATGTTTTGTAGCATGATTGTCATAACTTAGTGCTTGTGTTCATGTGTGCATGAATGATTGATAGTTATTGTCTGTTTTTCTGTTACAGATGTGGTAGTTTGGTAATGTGTTGAATAAAGCTTGGAATCTGTCACCAAGTGTTTTTACTTTCATTACACCTTTGTTCCAGATAAGGATTTCTTATCCTCAGGAAAAATTAATCATAACTTAATAATTTATTAGTAAGCTGTATTTTCATTCTATTTTGCTTATGCATGACTGTGTGCATGTATGTGTCTGTGTGTGTGTGTCTGTGTGTGTAAGTAGGTTATCTAGAGAACGAAAACACGGGATTTGATGAAACTTGCCAGATATATTCATTGTGCTTTATTCTTGAGATGATTAACTTATGGAAAAAAAATCACCTTTAAATTGGTGACATAATGCCATGGAAACCAACTCGCCCATTATGAAAGAAGGTAATTTTTGCAGCAAAATTTCTCCATTTCTGAATGAATATTTTTGTGTGTGTTACTCGTATCTGATATTTATTGCCAGCACATGGTAAACTCCTACCCTCATTATGGTTGAAAATACATTTAATCTATTCTGATTAGCTTTGGAGGAGGCATGCTCTCAAAACCTCAAGTAAGTTTTATTTTGCTTTCTCTTTACACGTTTCCCTTTTACTGAGAGAGAGAGAGAGAGAGAGAGAGAGAGAGAGAGAGAGAGAGAGAGAGAGAGAGAGAGAGAGAGAATCTTTTCCATGATTGCTATGAAGATAACAAATAGAACAACACGGCGGATAGATAGGTACATACTATATCCCATGACTGCCTGGTTGAGTCGTCAGTCAAGCGCCGGTGAAGAAAATGTCAGCAATATAGAAGCAATGTCCCTTGCAAATGTCCTCTCGATCATGGAGTCACAACACAATAGGACAGTTTGCCTCTCATCTGTCGTTGACGGGGTCGGGGGAAGATACTGCTGTATTTGGGGTTTGTGACAGGAGACAAACAATGCTACGGACAGCAGAGAAATGGACGAATATATCCACAATCGCGAGTATGAGAAGCACAGATAGAGAGGACGGCTAAAATCTAAATATCAGGAATTCGATCCTTGCAATAAACTGCGAACGACTGTGTGAGAAAAAAGTCTCTACATTTCAGCTTGAGTTTTCTGTAAATGAAAAGTACTGTTACAGATTTGTCTGTCCATCCGCACTTTTTCTGTTAACCTTCAGATTATAAAACCTA
>NC_061097.1:5206148-5221148 GCF_015104395.2 Macrobrachium nipponense | reverse complement strand
ATATATATATATATATATATATATATATATATATATATATATATATATATATATATTATATATATATATATATATATATGATTGGGAACAATGTTCCGTTATAACAGAATTCCATCTAATAAAAGGAATCCATAAAAACACCAAAATATATAGAGAGAAAAATACTATATTTCAGAGACTGCTGTATCCCTCTTCAGGTAGATGAATGAGAAGAGTTTACAGAAAAGGTGGTATTTATACCAAGAGGTCCATCCACAGGTAAACCAATTTAGGTCACTCCCACTTATAATCTTCCTTGAATCTTCTTAAGCGTCAGTTGAATGAGAACCTTGTCGATGACATTTGGGTCCCATGCTCCCTTTCAGATATTCATTACCTGCCTCTCTTTAATCAAGGCCGATTCCATCTTGTACCGGCAGTTGCTGCATTAATCTCTGGGGAAGTGATTTTCCTGTAAATCCGATGTGAGATTGGTCACAGTCCAGGCATGGGATTTCGTAAACGTCTGTGTCCTTAGGGGTTGTCTTTTGTTGGACGTTAATCAGGGATTTGGTTAAGGTATTTGGTTAAGTAAATGCAAAAGGGTTAGGTGTGGAATTTTTATTCTATTGTTGGGTGTGTCTCTGGTCTTGTATTGGGCGGGTCGGTAGGAAATTACGTTTGCTTTGTAAATTTCTTTCTCAATTATATGGTCAGGTTACCTTAAAGACGAAAGTTGCTTACGAATTAGTTCAAATTCTTTTTCCACGAAATCTGGAGAACAAATTCATAAGGCTCTTAAGAATAGGTTGCTGGCTACGCCTATCTTGATAGGAATGTCATGATAGTTGAAGTAGCGAATGTAGGAAAGTGAGAACGTTGGTTTTCTGTTTATGGTAAATTTGTATTCTGTCGTGTCTCTGATTATTAAAACATCAAGAAAAGGAATTTTGTTGTCTGTTTCCCATTCAACTTTAAATTTAATGCTGGGCACTAATGCGTATAATTTTGAAAAGAATTCATTAAAATTGCCCCATTTATTATCCCAAAATGTTAAAATATCATCTACATATCTCATCCACAGCATGTTTTTAGGTTTTATTGCATTTATTACTGTAGCTTCAAAGTATTCCATGCACAGATTGGTTAAAACAGAATTTAAGGGACTACCCATACTACACCCGAATTTTTGCTTATAGAATGATTCCCCGAATGAAAATACGTCATTAGATGCACATAATTCACGGCTGTAGTTTTTGTCCGATATGAATTTATCAAAAGCCACTTTGAAGTCTAGGTTGCTTTTGCGGTCTGGCATAAGGGCAAAGGATAAGCTTAGATTTAAAACTAATTGTTGGTTTACAGTAAGGGAGGTGTTCGATAAATTTTAAGCTTTGTCTTGTTGCTCAATATTATTCCAGGCGCTATTGTTTATTAAGTTATTCAACTTGCGTAAAAGACTGTTAGAATGAGTCGCGTTATTATCGGCAGCAATGTCAGAACAGAATGAACTCAGATACCTGTACATGTGGTCCGTAGTGAGGCGAAGATTAGATTGAGTTCCATATATCACTCTGCGTAGTACGAAAATGTCGTTTTTCGTGTTGGTGATTCTTTCTTCCAGGAAAATCTTGTGAGAGAGGGAAGGGGTCCTATTGTAGAGTCCATCTCCCGAATCCGTACATTTTCGGAAGTACTTGTTCCTTGAGGCATTCTTCTAGAAAGTGTTATAGAATTTTCAGCCGGTGTAGTCTGATCAGTACTTTTTCAAACTTGCGAAAAACTGGCTTGACTTCTGGATGTGAGCGAATAAACATGGAAAGGCGGTTGAATTCCATAATGGGCCAAAAATGACTGGTAACAATGTTCTGTTATAATAGAATTCCATCTAATAAAAGGGGCCCATAAAAACACAAAAATATAGAGAGAAAAATAGTATATTTCAGAGACTGCTGTCTCCCTCATCAGGTAGGTGAATGAGAAAAGTTTACAGAAAAGGTGGTATTTATACCAAGAGGTCCATCCACATCCAGAAGTCAAGCCAGTTTTTCGCAAGTTTGAAAAAGAACTGATCAGACTACACCGGCTGAAAAATCAAAAACACTTTCTAGAAGAATGTCTCAAGGAACAAGTACTTCCAAAAATGTACGGATTCGGGAGATGGACTGTACAATCGGACCCCTTCCCTCTCTCACACATTCACTTGTATGTATCTCGACACGCAGGGCAACCCCGCATTTCCGAGGAGAATCTCGCTATCGCGGCGTATCGGAAACCGCCGCAATAAGCCGCGGTTACGTGACAACGATTCCATAAGCTAACTTTGAACAATCTACCGCGCGTATCTCACCGTGCAGTTACAAACGCCCTGTGCGAAGGTAGCCATAGAATACACACACACACACACACACACACACACACACACATATATATATATATATATATATATATATATATATATATATATATATATATATATATATATATATATATATATATATATAGATATATATATATAATATATATATATATATATATATATATCATATATATATATATATATATATATATAATATTATGAATATATATATATATATATATATATATATATATATATATATATATATATATATATATATATATATATATATATATATATATATATATATATATATATATATATGTATATGCTTCTATCAGAACAAATGAGAAAATTCTTTTCTGTGTTTTCAAGTTGAAACAGCCTCCCTTCCAAGTCCTTTCCTTCCCCTTTCTAGAGATCCTGAAACTAATTAGTTAACAATTTTACTTCCTACTTGTCCTATCGGTACCGCTTCTGGGATTCTGTGTAATTCAGAGGACAAAATTGTGCAGATATTGCATGTGAAGATTAAATTTGGATTGCTCTCTCTCTCTCTCTCTCTCTCTCTCTCTCTCTCTCTCTCTCTCTCTCTCTCTCTCTCTCTTCTTTTGGTTGTGCTTCACTTATTAAAAACAAAATTTATACTCCGTGATGCTGATAAATTCCCTTCATTCTCACATCATGACAAAATAATATTACACAAGAAATTACATTTAGAAAAAACAAATACTTTCCCAAGACAAATGAAATGCTATCTGTTTATTTACTTTTTTTTTTTAGAATTCAGGAGAAATAGAGGAAAAATAAATTTTCTTCCGACTCATTAATTAAAACTCTTCATTAATTAGCTCTTATATGAAACACTTTGAACTTAGAAATTTTAATTAGTGATCTCGTTTATTTTTTTCATGAATATCATAATGAAACTAATTGTGAATGATTGCACATTTACAGTCATTTTTATTTCATTATTCAACTTATACTTGGACATTTTGTGAATAACAACACTAAGTTGATATGATTTAAAGATCTGACAATATTCTATGCATTATCAAATAAGAGATTGATGAGAATATTTTTTATATAACCTATTTTATAGAATATTTCCGTGTATACGATTAGCAGAACAAATACAAAACTAAGGGAAGCTCACTGAACCAGCGAATGGTGGCCATGGTCTTCACTGATGGCAGCCTCTGTTGTCTTCAGTGTATATAAAGTGAAAAATTATAGAAGGAGAAGTAGAATGTTATGTGACAAGATCTCAACACCAACTAACAGGTCGACCAGACAGTGAAGTCTCATGTGCTCATCGCAGGAGGTCCACTGACTGCTGCTCATCATGCAATAGAACAATTTACCATCCTTAGTCTTTGCATTAATAGTTTCAGTTTTGAATTCATTTTCTCTTAAAATACTAGACGACTAGTGACCTCATTATTTATCTGTGCCAATTATTTTGTTAAAGAATACTGCCTTATGTATCACAACTTTAAGTTAATTTTTTTACCGAGACCTTAGACATTCAGTAAAAGAAAAGTAATAGGTCCTCATGTAACCTATATGTATTTAGAATAGTACTGAATATTTAAGTGTCCTTAGTTGACAACCTCCAATTCATGGGTCGTGGCTCACTTCACTTGGTCGACCCCGTGATTCACCTTTAATTCCATTCTGCCCGACCTGTCGTAGTGGTTCCTGCAAGAACGATACGGATAATTTGCTCTCACAAAGTCAATAGCATGAACAAAAATACGCCAACGATGAAGATATCTATAACCCAATTTTGGCATGATTACAGGGAAACCAAATTATGGTATGATTACAGGTAAATTAATAAACAAGGAGGTGAAGGAATGTACGCTTCTGTGTCCTCCTTAATCAATGGAGCAACTGTTCCGAACCAAAGGAGGACTTTGACGCGATTTTACGGCACAGCACATAGTTGGAGAAGATTGAATATATTATCACCATTCAAATAAACCAATTGAATACAACAATTTTAGATAACCAGTATGCGGAAAAACCTGCAGAGATGGGTTTGATAAAAAAAAAAGGGAAAACCCTCGCTAAAAAAGGGCATGCTGTGCATCCCAATTATAGAAGAGATATAGAATAACCAAAAGATTGGTCAACACTAATAATCATCGTCAAAATACATGGAGGCATAAATTGAAGGGGATGTTGGTGACTGGGCTTCCTTCTCGGAGCCATGTAACATCAGTACTCTGTCTGTCTCTTTATACACACACACACACACACACACACACACACACACATATATATATATATATATATATATATATATATATATATATATATATATATATATATATATATATATAAGAGAATACCACAGGAAAATAATTGTCAGGAATCCAAGCGCTTTAGAACATTTCTAATTTTAAGTCTTGGTTTATTTAAACTTGATGCTTTCATTATGAAAAAATTTGTAGATAAATATAGGCAACAAAATTAATATATTCAGTTTTTACATGTTTTGGACTGTAAAGATACTTTGTAGTTTCGGTTAGGTTTGTGACCGTATGATATCCGATAATCCTGGATTATCTCTTTTAATTTTTACCCTTTTTGACAATTAACCATCTGGTATTCTTGATCTTGTTTTGTACCTGAGACTTTTATCTCCAATTGTACTTCATTAACTCCTTGACGATGTGTGAGTAAAGACAAAAGAGCTTGGATTTCTGACTATTATTTTCCTGTGGTATCCGCTTATTTATGAAGTCACGTGCATCTACAGTGATTTTTTAAGCATATATATATATATATATATATATATATATATATATATATATATATATATATATATATATATATATATATATATCTATATATATATATATATATATATATATATATATATATATATATCTATATATATATATATATATATATATATATATATATATATATAAGTCATATCACATTTCCGTGATTCATATACATATATCGAGCTACACTGTCCTTTAATATCTAATTCGCTCTACCTCGGAATTAATATATTTTCATATATGCTTAACCGAAGGGGAATTTTTTTCTCGATAATAGACTTGCCTGGACCCGGGCGCGAGCCCATGGAGCCTTTCAAATCCAGGAACGTCAGTGAAGCTTTTTCCTACTATGGGGTGGCGTAGTATGTAAAAGCTTCACTGACGTTCCTGGATTTGAAAGGCTCCATGGGTTTGCGCCCGGGTCCAGGCAAGTCTATTATCGAGAAAAAAATTCCCCTTCGGTTAAGCATATATGAAAATATATTAATTCCGAGTAGAGCTCGAATTAGATTTTAAAGGACATTGTAGCTCGATATATATATATATATATATATATATATATATATATATATATATATATATATATATATATATATATATAAATAACACAGATAATTTTATTTTATTTACCATTTATAATATTTACTCATGAAACATTATACAGAGAACCAGTAGATTTACCTGAGGAGGAATCGCTGCAATGAATATGTAAATGAATTAATTTCATCCTCCGCAGCATCAGTGCTTAAAGCAATGCTCCTAGATTAGGACCTGCATTCAATACTAGCGCCGCGTATTTAACGCTTCATAATGCAAAGATTGTTTTGCTTGCATTCCATTATGGAAATGGAATGCTTTTTTTCCAAACGTTTTATTTTCGATTATAAAAAAAGTTAAAGATAATAAAATGACCAGGAAAAAATTATCTCTCTCTCTCTCTCTCTCTCTTTCTCTCTCTGTCTCTCTGTATATATATATATATATATATATATATATATATATATATATATATATATATATATATATATATATATATATATATAATATATGTGTGTGTGTGTGTGTGTGTGTGTGTGTATGTATTTACATAGATATGAACTACTCTACCAGTTATTATAATACACATACACATGCGTATATATATATATATATATATATATATATATATATATATATATATATATATATATATATATATATATATATATATATCTACATATATCTATATATATATATATATATATAGATAGATATAATAGATATATATTATATATATAAGATATATATATATATATATATATATATATATATATATATATATATATATATAATATATATATATTCTATATATATATATATATATATATATATATATATATATATATATATATATATATAGAAAGGAAGAGGTGTCCAATCAGACGACAGTCATTGTACAAGCGTTTTATTAAGAAAAGTTTCATGTTGTCAGCAACACATCATCGGTCTCCAATTGAAATTCACAATCAAAATATACTTAAGAATTACAATAAAAACTGAAATATACTCAGAACGGTAAACTAGAGAATTAGGAGAAAACTACCTTTCCATAAAGAAAGATAGAGCTGAGTGACTAAACACGGTAAGGTCTTCACACAGCGTAAACCTCATTCCAGAGAGAGAGAGGAGATGAGGAGGTGTTGGAGTTTAAACTCAAGGGTAGTTCGCTGGGTAGTTTGCTTTGTGGTGGCAATAATAGAGAAATGCTTCTTATCGATGGTGATTTTAAAACTCATTGAATGTGGTCTTATATTAGAGAACTCCGGATTAAAGATTCTGGACCCAGTTCTGTAACCTAATCCCAAATTACTATAAAGCGTGTACTTGTAACAGTCTACGTGAAGAACCAACATATATACCAAGGCATCTTGGGCATTAAAATTTACATATAATATTGGACTTCATAAAATTCTGTTATTTGTCCTTGTAATTAAAAAAACCCTCCAATTTTTTTGCTGATTCATGGGAATGAGATTGAGGTTTAAAAAAACAAATTCCTTTTCAATCATATTTTTTACTTTCAAACGTAAACTATCTGAACCAATAAATGGGATGGATGCATACATGGTTAACTTAGGTACATTAAGAGTAAGGGTGGGTGCTGACAGATACTTCGCTAGCAATTCACTAATGATGTTAAAAACCAGATTTTTGGATAAAAGAGTTCTTTACATTATATTCTAAAAGAAACACGACTTTAATTTGGAAGGAGAGCCAATCAGATGTGTAACGAAGGGCTCTAAAAATCAAAGCAAAGATAGCTTTACTCTTATAATTACGGAAACAGGAGCTAAAAAAGTTTTTCCCGAACTCGTGTTTCCGTTATTTAAAGATTAACGCTACCTCAACTTTGGTTTTTAGGGCCCTTCGGTACACATCTGATTGACTCTCCTTCCACCTTGAAGTTAATTTTTTTTTTCTTTTTAGAGTATTTTGTAAAGAACTCGTTTCCCAAAAATCTGGTTTATTAAGCACCTGTCACCTAGTTTAAACTCCAACACCTCGTCATATCCTCTCTCTCTGGCGTGAGGTTTACGTTCTGTGCAGACCTTACCATGTTTAGTCACTCAGCTCTTTCTTTCTTTATGAATTAGTAGTTTTCTCCTCATTCTCTATTTTAACCTTCTGAGCATATTTTTATTTTTATTATAACTTTTAAGTTTATTTAATTTTTATTGTAATTTTTAAGTTTATTTTAAAAATTATATGGTTAGTTGTCAAAAGGGTAAAATATAAAAGGATAATCCGGGATCATGTGGCCACAAAGTAAAACCATATACTTAACCATAAGCTAAGGCATACAAGGTAAAAAAAAATGAATAAAACTCAATATACTAATTTCGTTGCTTATATTTACCAACAAATTATTTAATTATGATAGAATTGAGTTTAAACAAACAAAGAATTAATTTTGGAATACTTCTATTATTCAGTTTCATAAAACAAATGATATTCCTTTTATTTGAGTCATTACAAGGGACTAAGGATATAGCTTCACTCCAGTTTATAGGATGATCTATAAATCACTTATATGTACGAATAATGAATTCAATATTTGGCTAGTTCTCAAAGAATATTAGTGTTGTTTTGATTCGTTGTGGAAGGGATTTTCTAGTTTGTCCGTAATATATCTTATAACACTGTACAAGGAATATAATATACGAAGCCAGATACATTTTTAGGAGATTTTATTTTACTAAACCCTTGACCTTAGAATTACTGAAAACAACATTTATGTTGAAAAGCTTTGAATTCCCGGAATTCTTAAAGGCCTATCATCATACAGTATTTAAGAATATTATGCTTACTAAATTATAGTTTGTTATTAGTTAAATAACAGACTTTCCTAGCTCTTTTTCATGCTACATCTACAAAAGTCACTGGGCATTACAGTTTCAAGGCAATATCACAATAGTTTTAATCTCAACATCAGTAAAATGCAGGCTACAGATATGTAGAGCCAGTAGTAACATCCCAGGAAATAAACAGATAATTTAACATTTTGATGGTGATTGGGATGATATTGAACAAAAGAGGCAAGGTTAGTTGATTTCCGAAAGACTATAAAGATAAAATTTCAATCATGTCTATGGACTAGTACTTTAAAAAAATTCAAATTTCAATGTCTTTCTTCCTCTAATGTAAATTTTATAGAAGGGACTACATTTTTTAGCTGAATCAGAAATTCCTGAAGATTATCGTGAACAGGCCAAATACAGGGTGGAACTTATGATGCCATGCTTTTTAATTTTGATTACAGCCACTAGATGTCTCTATTGGCGCCGTTATACGGCTCACATAGCTAACTCAAGTATCTTTTTGTACTCTATAGTATAGTATCTTCGAGAGAGAAATATTATATATAATATATATATATATATTATATATATATATCATTATAGTGTATAACATATATATATATACTAATATCTATTATAAGTTATAAATATAATATATATATTATATATATAATATAATTAAATTATATATATATAGATATATATATATATATCTATATCATCATTATAGATATGTATATAATAGTTATATATATATATATAATATTATAGATATATATATATATTTATATATATATATATAAGCATATATTATATAGTAATAAAAATATATTATGTAGTTATATATATTATAGATTAATATATATATATATATATAATCTAACATATATATATATACATATATATATATATATATATACTATATATATATATGTTATATTATATATATATTATATATATCTCTATATATTAATATAAATATATATCATATATATTCTTTCTATTGCCTTCTATCTATGCATATCTATCTCTTCTATATATGTACTTGTCGATCTCCTAATTATCTCTCTCTCTATTAATCTTCAACCTCTATATCTCTACATCTATTATATCTACTATATCCTCTCTCTCTCTCTCTACGTTCTCTCTCTCTCTACTCTCTATCATCTCTTATGTATCCTCTCTCTCTCTATTGTGGGTGGGTGTGTGTGCGTGTGTGTGTGTGTGTGTGTGTGTGTGTGTTTGTATGTATATATGAATAGTTATCACATCATCGTAATTCATAGAAATTATTCGAGCTACAAATGTCCTTTAATATCTAATTCGCTCCACCTCCGATTTTATATATTTTCATATAAGTAAAGCTAAGGGGAATTTTTTAGCTGATAATAATTTCGTCCCCTCATGGGATCGAACCACGTTCCAGTGGACAGGGACGAAATCAGGACGACAGTGACTGTCGTCCTGATTTCGCATTAATTTAATTACCTGATGAGAAGGGAAACTGTTTAATGAGAAAAGTGCTAAAGACACCATACAATCGTAGATATAAAGATATTTTAACTTTTATGAAATGAAACATATCCCTCTTAGTTAATAAAAACAGAAATAGAAGTACTCAATTACGTCAAGTATCTTGAAAAGGAAGAACTCATTAACTTGAAGTGGGTTTTACAGTTAATTAACAGAAGCGTTTGGATATATTCTCAAACGAAGTCACAGAAAATCCCCAGAAATCAATTACGAGCGATTCTCTTTCGATAAGAAAAATATAATTTCTATTTTCCTAAGTCATTCTGGTCTGATTAACTTCCATTTATCTGGAAGCCTTGAGTGTCTCCTTATAGGATAAAATATGTGCTTGATGAAATATATAATGATAAGATAATAATAATTATAAATCATTCTGCTTATGCATACCATTTCTCTTGCAGCCCAACAATTCACACATTTGGACGTAAATGATAATGTTAATCATGTAAAATCCGCATGGCAGGTCAGAAGGAGAGTTACCAATAAATAATATATACTCCGCAATCAACGATATATTCCTGGTTTCTGATACTTATAGATGATGCTCAAATATATGCAAAGAATTAAAAACATTACTAGTTGTCCTTCTGGCTTAATTTTCGTAACTATACTACATACTATTATTTATATCAAACAAAGTAAGAATATCTTTGGCCATCGTATAGGCATGCGTTGTAGCCTACTCTCTCTCTCTCTTAAGGACCTATACATCATATTATTATTTTTTTTTCTTTTAAATATTTTATAGACATTTTTCGTTCGTTCTGTCATTTTCTCTTTCGGAAAAGAAATTAACGGTTATTTGTAATAACAAATTTCCTTTTATTCGATATTTACGCTTTCCCATAGGGCTAAAATATATATCCGTAGATAAAAAAAAAACACAACAGGCAAACAAAGTAACTTGTCAGAGAACATGCCTTCTCCAGAGCCGCTCAGAATAGAATAAATAAATTAGCACTCATAATAAAGACAGGAGTTTATCTTGAACTGGTAATAAACGTCCAAAACAATAAAATCCAAAAAAATATGAAATCATAGATAAGCAAAATTCCCTTCTCATATAAGTGGTGAGCTTATTTCCATCATATCCTATCGCCGACTCGGAGCCAATTCCTCTAAGAAGTTAATCATAAACATGCGTAGCGATAATTTTTCATGTGGATGAAAAAAAGAAAATATTCTTTAGGAACCAGGAGGCAGAATTATGAATAGAAATGAAATAAAAGGACAAATAAATGCAAACGGAGAAGAAACCGGAACCGATGTTAAAGATCAGTGCGAGAGTGAGAAACTAAAAAAAAAAAGAAAAACAGGATTTTCACCTCTGAAATAAAAATATCTTGATGTTATTCTCTTTCTGATATTCTATAGGAATAAAAAAATCATGATTATTCAAAACTATTTGCTTCTGATCCATCAATCATTAACTTGCATCTTCACCAAATCTCCATCTTTTCACTTATAATATTGAAAAAAATGCATAATTCAGATTTCATATATATATATATATATATATATATATATATATATATATATATATATATATATATATATATATATATATATATATATATATATATATATATATATATATATATATATATATTATATATATATATATATATATATATATATATATATATATATATATATATATATATATATATATATATATATATATATATATATATATATCCTTTTGACGACCTTATTCATTCTGCAACAGCAGGCAGTCTACTAGAAAACATCCTCTCACAAATCGTCACTCTATGTTTCTACACAAGAAGAGAATCAGGGAAACCGAAGCCGGTTGTATTAACCCCCATCCAATATCCTCAAAAGCCTTGAAATTGCTCCATACGTTCAATTAATTTTCTGAGAAACAGCTGCACCATCAATATTCGTTAAAAATGAATACCTCATGTTAGATATAACGTTGAAATTTAACTTAACCACTGAATTTACCTGGTATATGTTAGAATGTATTTTACCCGAAATTCAATTTTCTTAATATGTTTTGTCATATTTCGTGAAGGGCTTGAAATATAGATTCAATTAAAGTGTTAGTAAAAAATTACTATTTTGATATACATTACTGTACAAATGGGTTCGAGTCTGAAGCAAGTTAATCATGAACCGCTTCAGAAGGTTGCGTACCTAAAATGTTTCAGTGATTCACATAACGTATTCATGTGCAGCCATATCTCTCTCTCTCTCTCTCTCTCTCTCTCTCTCTCTCTCTCTCTCTCTGCTTTTATCGCTTGAAATATCCCTAATTATTCTTTGTTCATCCAATTGATATTTACATTTAATAATTGAGATATCTATATATCCGACTGGTTTTTTTTTCTTTTTGTTCTGTTCGTAAATACTAGAAAGCTGTACAGGCAAGAGTAGTCAACTTTTTTTTATCATAAAGTGGGGAAAGTGAATATCTCGAATCTTGCCTTTTTAAGTTAACCTTATTTTTGTCATCTACACATTTTAAGCGTTTTGATAAAGTAGCTTCGTTTTGTCACTTCTTTTTTTAAAAGCAGTAGTCATTTGGCACTAAGAAGATATACATTCAATTATATTAAAAGTGAATAGTAAAGCTAATGCAAATTACCAGGCAATAACATTCGGTTCTCCCAGGTTTACATCTCACTCTTTTTATATTATTCCGCTGTCTTGGATTCCAAGAATGAAGAGGAATGACCCACTTCTTCGCCCACCGTTTGTCTCATTTTATCTTTCCTGACTCCCTCTCTATATCTTAATGTTCCCCAAAGTCATATTTCTTTGTGAAGAATGCATCTCTAAATCACCATAAGTATTTTAAAAGATTATCAATGACCCTTGAACTGTCTTCAGCAGATTGTTAATTTCCTTTCTATTGTGCTAAGAATAGCTGAGATTGGAATAAGTCAGCAAATGATATATGGGAGGGAAAGTTTCAAAGAAAGGAAAAGCCATATCATTTAATAACTGGACGTTTGTTGGTGGCACAACCAGCTTATTATCTACAGCATCTTGAGGGATTTTTCAGCAACTACATGTAACAAAATTATGCTTATGGGGAGCTACAAATATTTCATAAACATTCATCAAAGACTTTTGAAGATATATATCTTTCTTGATGGCTGTATACAGGTTAGGTTTCATGGCGTGAAATCTGACAGACATTTTTCTGCATTACTCTTCTGTCTAATCACAGTCCAGGAAATATCAAACAGTAAAGCTTTCATTTATAATAATGATGCGGGAGCTAAGTTTCTTCCTTTATCCCGAATCTAAAAGAGAAAAGATAAGGGAGAATCTAAGCAATAAAAAAAATGTTAAAATTTCCCTCTCAGGCGGTACATTTAACAGAATCTTAGAGATCGAGGTATAATTGTATTTAAGTTTACTATGTTTTGGGGAAAGAGAGATGCATTGTTTTCTCACAGAAATACGATTAAAACGAGTCCTCATCTTCGCTGGAAAAGCTGATAAGAAAATGTTTTCTATATGTGCATGTGTATCATATAAGTGTGTGCAAATTCATCTTTTTCACCTTCACATTTTTTAGCTATCAACAAGTAGAGTAAATAATTTTGAATTAATATGATTTCCTATATAAGGCTTCAAGACAAACGTCTGTGGGTTATAATGTAAAAATTTAATCGGAATATCAGGCACGTAGAACCTGCTAGCTAAATGACTAATTTTAGTAGTAACTGGAATAATATTGCTGATGTGACTAGAATTCGTGCACTTCCAGAGATATTGATACTTCAAGTACCCTACAAGAAAAAAGTAGATTTGGTAACATGAATAATATAGCTGATGTGACTAGAATTCATGCACTTCTAGAGATATTGATACTTCAAGTATCCTACAAGAAAAAGGTAGTTTTGGTAAATAATGAAGCTATTACACATCAACAGATTTCAGGTGAAAATCATAGTTCTACAAGACTCTCAAAAAGGGTTTTCGGTGTTGTACGTCATATTTTCTCTCCAAGGGTTTGATCCAGTCAAAGTTCAGAATACGGTTCTCTGCGTCACAGTACATCAAGACAACAACCCTGGTTCATCAATCAAGTTCAGGTGGTGAGACTGTTCTTCCATTGCAAGCCAAATGGCAAAGAAGCAAAATATACCATTGCAACTGAAACGCATTCAATATTGTGTTAGCTTTTTTTTTATCTTTTCGTTCACTCTGTCCCTTATATTCAAGTTCTAATATTCATGTTATATAACTTGCCCTTGTTCTTTATCTTTATGATTAAATATATATATATATATATATATATATATATATATATATATATATATATATATATATATATATATATATATTATATATATATATATATATATATATATATATATATATATATATATATATATATATATATATATATATATATATATATAATGTTGATAGTATATCTTTTCGAAGATGTAATTTTTAGTATTATCATGTATTCTGAATAACAGTGATAATTATGTAAAAAAAAATCATTTATTACAATGAATGGTAGGTTTCACAATAGTGTAGTTTAGAATTAATGTTTTAATAACGTAATAGCCGGAGAGCGATTATATATTGTGTATCTATCCTTTGTAAGAATGCATGTACTAATCGCGTCAACTTTGGAACTATATGTTTTTCCTTGATATTGACGCCATCCTTGTTACATAGATATTAATCTCTCTCTCTCTCTCTCTCTCTCTCTCTCTCTCTCTCTCTCTCTCTCTCTCTCTCTCTCTCTTTAATCCATTTTTAGTAGAAATCTATCAAAGAAACAAGAATTGATTTTATAGAGGTCCCGTTATTAATGGATTGTGAAATCTATGCAGACATTGTAATAGCGTGTTTATCGTAACGTCGCCTATCAGAAAAATGTGTTCAGTAAAAAGCGTCTGCAGCTATTGTGTAATTTTGTGAAATCTTATAAAAGCATGTGAAATTTTAGTTTACAAGTATTGTAATATTTTTACTGTATAAGTTATAACTTAAATAC
>NC_061097.1:5193648-5196148 GCF_015104395.2 Macrobrachium nipponense | reverse complement strand
CATAACTTGTAACAGAGATGGTAGACGAGCAGAACAGAGTTAGCTATCGTCATTAGAAGACCTGTACCTCTTTACCTAAACTTTATCATGTAGAGGAATAGGATTAGCCATCATCATTGGCAGAAGCGATCAAGCTATCGTTATTAGAAGACTTGTACAATCATATCTGATCTTCAGCATGTAAAACTTCAGAAGAATACATATATTTTTATATTTCGTGTTTTCTACAAGAACCTCCTCACCATGAGTTTAACACATCGTCGTAATAACCAACAAGATAATACCGACTTCGTAAGTGATCTACAAACCCCCAGACACTCCATTGAAGATGGAAGTGCAATACCAACCGACTTAGCGTAAGATTATCGCTAGTCTAACATTACCTCATAGGGCGCCTTATCATACAAGGCACAAGCCCTAATATATATAATAACATCAGTCTCTTTATCTGTCGCGTCTTTCCAGGTTTTAAACATTTTCCCCTGTGATGATAAAGAAATATTTTTTTTCTGTTTTTAAATTCACCAAAACTTCTTCGCTTGGTTGCTCTAGTTTTCCATCTCTGAGGCGACATGGATTGGTGCCATCTCCTTTCGTCGCTGCAGTTCCAAGGAATTCATATTTAGGAAACTTACGAGTTATATACAACAACGTATTGTTAGCCTCTATCTTCCATCTCATTCCCTAATGCCTCTTTTTCAGTTTCAAATTCTACATCGTCATCATTTTGCAAATCATTACCAAATTCCACTAGCAAATAAAACAACATGGCGGATAGGCTCAGCTCTTTTTGGATAGAAGAGTCTTTATCTACATAGGATGTGCTTTGCCCAACAGGAAAACTGGAAAATGAGCCTGTCATCATATCACTATTGCAACTTTAAACGTTGCAGTTTGATCCTAACAGTTTGCTGTTTTTGCTTAGAATGTGGGTTCTGATTCGGTGTTTATGCAACGGGCGATGGGTGTTGATGGCACGCAGCCATCTGTCTTATGCAGACAAAAAAAAGTGTTCAAGATCATCTTGATTTGGTCTATAAGTGATAATATATGATGTATCAAATTTATCTTCGACCATTCTCAACAGCTTCATTAGTGAATTACACGATCTAATTAAACCTTTTTGGAAAGGGTAGAGGCCATTGCTTTTAATTACTTTCATTTTTTTAGATACTCGAATCATATCTTGCAACGTTTTATTTTGTAATTCCACATTCATCCCATAGGCATATCCTGATGGCTTTCTATCACGAGGCACTCGAGAACTGAATACATTGAAATAGGTATCTACAAGGCAAGTAAACTAACTTGTGGTGTCCCAATCTTTATCTTCGAGAAGACCTTTGTTACCGAAGTACTGAAGACATTGCACAGCTAGTTTAACATTCATGCGCTGCATACCCAAAACATTGATGTGCTTTTCAGAGGGTTTGTACGCTGTCCTTAGATTACTTTTGTTTTTCATGATTAATACCCTGACTGAACCACAAAGAGCAAACCTATCTCCCGACAACATAAATCCATGATCAAGGAAATTATCCCTAATGAGTTCTATTAGGTGTGGTGCATCGGCAAGCACGTGTATTTCTCTGATATCATCTACTGGGTTAGCAAATGTAGAATTATCTATAACAATGCCTAAGGATTTCCATAAACTGATATTTGTTGATCCTCAGTCACTAACAATTGCTATTACAGGAAACCGAGCTTTCTCAACCATAATAATCAATTTAAAAAGGAGATCTTTTTTCATGTTACTGTCGAAATTATAATAAATAATTTATTCCTAGGAAGTCGTAAGTACTCTGACCATCGTGCACTGTACTTCGGATTTACGATCATACAAAGTGTCTGCACCTTTATCGTAACTCCATATTAGTACAACACTGTACTCGTCAAAGGAAATTACACAAAGACGCTCTTGTTCCACCATTGACTCTGATTTGATTTGTAATAAGTGGATTATCGATTCGAGAATACCGGGTTCTACAGCTGTCTTACTTGATCAGCAATATAAAGTTGTTAAAGAATAAAAGTTAATTTCCAGTGTTCTGTTAAAAACTTATAAGCTTTTGGACTCACATTGCGTAACGTTAAGGCTTTGCTGAAATCTTCGTCTTCTCTAGTATTAATATTACTTCCAGTGACAAGAAATGCTACTTGATTGGGCGAAAAGCATTCTTCAAATCTTATCTTTTATCTCAACAGTTGCTGATGGATGCATGTCATTAAACTTGATACAAATCGCTGTTTTCCCTTTTCCCCAATTTAACCTTTATTTTTTTCACTTGACCTTGTCATCCAGCCATTTACCTTTTTCATTTTCCCATTTAACCGTTTCAGTAAAAATAAAAATAAAAACTTTCTTTAACTTCCCAATGCTCTTTCTCACATTTTCACTTTACCTCATATCGTTCCCACTTCCATTTGATATCATCTCCCTCCTTCTCCAGTTGCTCAATTATACTTTGCAAATCTTCAATCGCTGGCACCTATTTGA
>NC_061097.1:5176349-5193148 GCF_015104395.2 Macrobrachium nipponense | reverse complement strand
TGGCACCTATTTGACCTCGTGTACAAAAAACTTCCCTGTTGCTTTATGCTCTTGATTAAGAGTTTCTTCTACAAGTCGTTTTTGTCCTCTTTTTTTTCAGTTCTCACCATCATTGATATCTCTGATTAAATTAAAAAATGAAGTGTTCAAAAAACATTGACTTGTGTAGAGAACAATACTGCTAGAATTTTCTGACATCCATAAATATGTAAAAATGAATGGTACTTTTTCACAGTGAAATGTAATCAAAACGTTGTTTCAAACTATAAGGGAATATGAGGAAAACAACTGATTCCGCGATTCCAGACCATTGCTTTCCCCTTAATAGAAAGGAAATACAATGATTTTATTTCTATTGTATGTTGATTACAACAACTTTTATATCATAATGTTTAACCAACAATAAACGATACTGGTTTCTTACCTTGCGATATATGTGAGTGTCCAGTTGCAGGCAAATGCACCTTTAGTACTGATCCGTTCTTTATTCTGACGTGAGATCGAGGCACTGGTTGATTCAGCAGTTCATGCATGAAATTCCTTTCAAATGCATCAGCTTCAAAGTGTTTACTACATATTTTACTATTTAACATATTAAGAGGATCTTCCCGTTTGCATAGGTGAATCCACGTTTTCCTCGTGTTGATTTCCTTAGGGAATTTATAAAAATTGAGACCCTAAGTTTTTCTCTATATGAGAAGCATCCGAAAACTGCACAATTACTGGCATTTTGCTATATATAAAACAGGTTTAATCGGCGAGGTTGAGTGTGCACCATGTTTGCTTGTAAACAACTGCCTCTTCAGATTGTGAGTTGGTGACCTACCTTTGGTATGCCTGGGTGAAAATATTGTGAAAGCCGCGCATGTAGTCCGGCCTACGTCACGATCTGTACCTGCGCAGAAGAGTCATATTTTGTGTCGGTTATGAGAAGACTTCTCTAATCTATAGAACTTGCCACAGACAATGATAGTAAAACTTGAGGTCACGTAGTCTATAGCGCTCATTGCCCGAACATAGGGCTATTTCAGCCTTAGACATAACTACTGAACTGCTCTCAATAAAATTATAGACACAATAAACTTACAAAAGTGATAACAATTACGTATGTTGCTTAAATGATTAGATATATGACTGCTGTACCATTTATATGACAATGAAGGTTAAGGTAGAAAGCATACGAAGATACACAATAAGATAAAATGCAAAAATATTGGCTGAATAAAACATGTATGAAATGCCCCAAACCTGTCTGAGTGTAGCCCAGGAATCGTTTGTTTTCAATGAATTATTTTGTAGATAAACCCTGTGGACAAAAGGATAGATAAGTGTCAGTAAATCTCTCTCTCTCTCTCTCTCTCTCTCTCTCTCTCTCTCTCTCTCTCTCTCTCTCTCTATTGTAAGGAGAATATTTTAGCGTAGACTGCATTTATGGAAATCTCGATTACCTAAATTATAACAAGTGACTAAATTTCAATTAACCATAGTAATCAGCTAATTCTTTATTCTTTTATAAATAGGTTTATGTTTATTCTGCAATGTGATCAGTTTTCGAAGACACACAAGAACCATAACAGCAACAACAAAAGCAAGAATAACTAACTCAACAAAAATAACCACAATGAAACGACTGAATATAATAGACCTACAATCATATATTCAGACATCGGACATTATAGGTCTACGTCGTTTTTTATGATTCTATTATTTACGAAAGGAGAGTATGTCCTTAAAAATATTCTCTGTAAATTTTACCCTGTATGACTCGTAACTTTAATGTAAACATAGGCCTATTATGGTTTTGAAGAGGGCATTCACTGCTTGTCATCCCTTCGAATGTGTGAACAACTTCAATGAAATCGATGTTATACCTATTAAAAATGTAGTCAAAGTTCTTGAAATCAATATGAAATATCAGTCTGCATTAGCTACGACAGTCTTTGTGTTTAAATTTTGAATGGTGAACATACTTGACAATGTCAATCGGTAATTACTATTGCTCTGTAATTTAAGTACACCGATTTGAACACTGACATTCCCTGTGTAATTTCCGTGGTCAAGTGAATCCCATAAAAAAAAAAAGAAAAAAAAAACTTATTTATTGCTTTTGAGGGAGATGTGTACTACAATTTTATTTCAGGGGATACTATAACGTTTATTTAGATATTCAGCAGGACATATCCTAGTGAGATTAAAACAACTGTTGCTAAATTAATAATGATTAAAAAAATCACAGATTAACCACCCTATCGAAACCATTGGCAACCGACCAGCATCAAGGAACGGGCATGACGTAAACAGTGGGCAAGGCTTAAAAAAACTACTCATCTCTCTCTCTCCTCTCTCTCTCTCTCTATCTCTCTCTCTCTCTCTCTCTCTCTCTCTCTCGAGCGCAATTTGTAATTATGCCAAATTTTTTTAGATATTAAATTAATAAAATAGAAAAGCTACAGTGAACTAAACATCATATCAGCACACTTGAAGGGAAAAGAGACCGTCAACCAAAAGATGGAAAAGGTATGTGAACGTGACTCTCATTTCTTTAGGGTTTGAAAAGAGTTGAAAATGGTTGACAATCCAGTGAGTCTGATGCAATAACCACACAAATAAACCATAAGCCTGTTTTGAAAAGACTATAATAAAATGTTTCATGTACGTGCATACGTCTTTAAGTATGCATGTATTCCTTAATCTTTTGGAATTTAGAATTCCATTGATGTATCTAATTTTCTCAGACCCTTGTCAATTTTGGGGTATAAAGAGACCTGTAACAAGCGAGACACCTGCCGATGAAAAGAGATATATATATATATATATATATATATATATATATATATATATATATATATATATATATATATATATATATATATATAGATATATATGTCTGTGTGTGTGTAATATAATATTTTGAATCCCCTTTGCTTTCCATATTTAAAGTGATGTTGATAAAGCACAAGTCTCTGATTTTCCTTTTCTCTCTCTCTCACGCATCCCAATCGTCTCTTGTTTCTTTCCGTAGCTGCCGCCTTCAATATTTTCGCAGATTCATCGACACGTTAGGCCCCAAGACCTGCCAGTTAAGACAGCCTCAGGCAAGACCGAAATCAATAAAATTGGCCAGAGGGAGCGTCTCGATCTCACTTGGTATCTGAGTTGGAAATCCACTTGTCCAACGAGGAACTCTTGAAGTAGTCGACTTGCTTCATCTATGTTCCTACGAAGCAATATCTCAGGATGACAAAGTAAAGTATGGATTTGTGGTAGCAATCTATTTATATATGATTCCTTCCTCTGTGTGAGTGCTTGTGCGATCCTCCATAGTGATTCATTAATCCCCACAGCTGTGCTCTCTTAGAGAGATTCCTTATTTAAAGAGCTGTGGTTCCCCAGGAACTGGCTCTAATCAATTCCTCCCCTTCTCGGTACAGTAACGTTTGAGCATCAATTCATTCTTTCTTTGCCCCTCTGATGACTTACGATATATGTTAAACTTATATCCGACCCTCCTTGTCACACACGTGTTTATACGAGTTTTGTATTGCAGGTGTTATGCAATTCCCTGCTGTGAATGTGGATCTACCCTGTCCTTATGCTCTGGGCCAGTAAATGCATGCTAGGAATCATCACACGTGTCCTGCAACACATGCTGATCGCTCCCAGCAATTACTCCAGTATTTGGTCTTATGTGAGGATCATTAGCGTCCTCATTGGCGCCTTGAATTAGTAGAGTAACGTGATACATTTCCTTGTAAATTAACCTCTTGGAGTTTCCTTACGATTTTTCCCTTGTATTTGGCCCTCAGCCGACACCTTTTTTTTTTTTCTTTTATGTATGTGATTATGTTTGATCGGTCTCCCCCTTAGTCGCAGTCAGAATAAAGCATCCATTAAAGGAGCCATCAGACACTATATATATATATATATATATATATATATATATATATATATATATATAGAATATATATATATATATATATATATATATATATATATATATATATAGTACCACTGTCATTAGGAGTATACATAATTGGTTCTATGATTCCTTCAAAGTTGAATATGGAAAATAGTTGATGTAAAAGAAATGACTGAATAATATAACAAGCTTTGACTTACAAATATGAAAGAAATATGTAGTTTGGAAATAGGGCGATCTGATTCACTGTCGAGGTAGTCATTGTTATTCAGAGACCTCTTGTGCTTAACAACGTTGACACTTGTTCCTTTGGTTACTAAATCTTAAAAGAATCTGAAGACGATGTAATATCTTAAGTGAGTTACACACATCACCTTCGTGATATGCCCAGAATATATGAAAATATAGAATATGGTGTAGCCGTTTATCATTATTTTATTATAAAAATACTGGGATAATCAGTTACTATTTTATTTTTAATCCTTTTTAAGAGACCTCTTATCACCTTTGATATAAGTCAGGTTGTTAAATTAATTTGTGTGAGGGTTATAAGAAACCACAGTTGGTTCTCGTGCACGGAGTTCGTGTGCAATATCGTAATTGAGGTTCTATTCATTCAAGGATCTTCCACACATGTACATGAATACAATAATGAAAATATATCAAGCAACAACTATCGTTTAATATCCAAGCCATTGTACTGTACGAGTTCCATAGTTCGAATCCTACTGGCGCAGCAGCCTGGCAAATACTTAAAATCTTTTGTATGTAAGTTATTCCCAAGGTATAGCGATTTTGACATTAAACAGTACTTTGAGCTTAGTATTTGTTATATCAAAGTAGCCGCTCAAGTATAAGCACATGTACATGTATAAAGATGAAAGGAACGTCCTGCGGGTCATTAATATGGAATGAGGTTCTCGGAGATTGGCAGAAATAACAGAATGTTTTGTTTATCGTCGTATTCCGGGTAGTGCATATTCCCAAATTATGTATTTTCAGTAAATAAGTTAAACTGCAAGCTATAGTCTTGTAATAGAAAGAATGCTTTTTCCTTAGGATCTAATGCGTTTTTATTCTTAATTACCAAATTGTTTGGTTGTTAGAAACTAAATCCAGTTGCAAATTTAGTATTTCAGGTTATTCTGTTAACCTCAACACTTCAAAGGCTAACGACAGAAGAGGGGGCAAAGCAATGCTAGTGAAATCATCCCTAGTAGATTATGTGTATAAAGTAGACATGAGCATAATGGACCGGATTTGACTACAATTAAGATGTTACCATGAGTGTGTTTTTGGCGGTGTATACATCCCCCCTGAAGACTCTTTATACTTTGAACAATCTCTGTTTGATCATTAAACTGTAACGTTTTTAATTGTTCTAAGGATTTTTGTTCTCAGAGATTTTAATGGCCGTGTTTTAAAACCTACATTGATGGAGTCTGAGGGCGTACCCTATGAATACGTGGGGATAAAAGATTTTGTTCTAAGTAACAATGGTAAACAGCTGATAGACTTGTGCAGGAATAATAGCTTAGTAGTAGTTAATCACCTTGTTAATGGTAAGTAGTTTGGAGGTAATCTGTCATAAAGGAGAGCGCTAATTGGCTTTCTGAATTAGACTTGTGTCTATTAAAGAAAGGTGCGATAATGAATTTGCATAGAGTTCAAGTCGAGCATACTGTGCAGGGATCTGATCATGCCTCCCTAACCTTTACTTTAGAATTTAATACTAGAATTGATTTGTTATCACCGTTACTGTTAGAAAGAGCCTCTCATTTGGGCCAATCGTATGTTAGTTCAGGAATGAATGAAATATGGAAGAAGGGCCCCTCTTACCAGTCAGTAAGTTTAGAGAGCTTTAGAGCCATTATGGGCTACTATAGCCTCCCGGAGTTTGATGGTGAACAAACTGGAGATGTATCCAAATTAGTAAATGACTGTTCGGATCTAATAAATAATGTTGCAAAAACCACAAATAATGCAATGCAATATCATCAGTGTGAATGGGATCAAAGATATCCTCAGTGGATCAGTTTGTTGAACCATGATTATTCAGGGTTGATTTGGCGTGCTATTGGTTGGAAAGAGAATGTTTCCGATCAAAACTATGAAGGACCAGAGGATACTCAGTTTAAAGCTTATTTTAAGGAATTACTTAACCCTAAACTAAACCAGAGTGCAGAAAGTTTTGAAGTTAGTGGTTCACCTTATATTCCAGTTTTGGATGATCCATTTACAACTAGAGAACTGGAAAATGTGTTGGTCAATTTGAAAAAGAATAAGAGTTTTCCTGGGATATATCCAAGATTAGTTGCAATATTACCTGTTCATTAGAAACTGTTTTTTCTTACAATTTTTAACTACATATACCTGTGCATATGTTATCCTTCTGATTGATGGAGTATTAAATTAATCACTTTTCAAAAAAGATAATGTATTCGATTGCAATAATTATCCGGGAATAAGGATCATGAATACTTTTGCCAAAATATATGATATGCTATTAATGAATAGACTGTCTGTATGGTGTTCCATTGATAAGTTCCAGGCTGGGGAACAAAAAGGAAGAAAATGTGTTGAACAGATAATGGCACTGCGTTTATTGATGGATTTTGTTAAACATAAGAAAAAGAAGGTGTACGTGTTATTTGTAGATTACAGCAGGCATATGATAAGGTACATCCAAAAAAAGATGCGTTATTATTTAAAATTAATTATGTGTGGTAGGCTCATGCAATCCAAGTTACGTACAAATGTAAGAAAACTTCTTAAAGTCTGCTGCTGTGGAATCGTATGTTGAGGTATGACGAGGAGCACCTACTTTATATAGATAGAATGATAAAGATGATCAAAGAACGAATAGGGGCTGATGATTTTTGGTCGGATTACATTCTTTGCTTTTGATGGACGACACAGTCATAGTAGTTGCGACGTCTCGAGACACGTGTGAGAAAAAGTTCGAAATACTTTTGGACTACTGTACAAAGTATGGAAGTGATCTCATCAAAAACTAAATTCTTTGTTGTTAGTGGTGATGAGTCGATAAACAGTCATTTAAGTTTGTCAGATTACAAGTTGAATATTGTTGTCAGTATTTATATCTAGGGGTTTGGTTTCTGGATGATACAAGTATGAAATCTGTCCATGATTCGCATGATAAATCGTCTTCATCCTTGGTTAACAAGTTTTCCATGCCGTTCCTTTATAAAAGGAAGTTATTTCACGCGGCTGTGATGTGATTCTTGTTATGCAGCTGCGAAAGCTGGTTGACTTCTAATGTTCGAAGTATAGAAAAGACTTGCCATAAACTAGTTAGAGTACTGTTTGGTGTTAGGAATACCTCTACCTTTATGTTTAGTATAAGTAGGATTAAATACTGTGTAATATGAAATTGAGAAAACACGGAACAGTTTCCTAAAGTCATTATGTATTGGATATGTGTAGTTTACACTTTTTTTAAATGATGTGTAAAAGAAGGAAATAATTGACAATCATTAGAAAACATTCGATTAATAATAACAGGTAAATCTGTAAATGATACGAAGTATGTCACATATAGAACAAGACTAAATAAGGGATTCTTACATCACAGTGCATATAAAGGGAAATATTTGTCAGATTATAAACGACAAGTTTCTACAAGGATAAGATTGATGTATCATAGCTTTACAGTTTAATTAGGAAGGTGGGGTAGGACCCCCTATGACATACATAAATGGGTTTGTACAGAAAATAAGGTACAGGATGAAGAACATCTAGTGCTCTTGTATTGTCCTCTCAAGACGCACATTTGACTGAAGTATCCCAACCTAGATTAATCCTACATTGTAAACTTGTTAAATGAAGGTAATATGATAGAGCTTTGTAATCATGTATATATATTAAATTACTATAAGAGCTAATTATAGTGTAATATTTTGGGAGTGGTACTGTTTTGTTTTTAATTGAATTCGGTTGTGTATAAATTTTATATATACAATATTATATATATATATAATATGATATATATATATATATATATAATATATATATATATATATATATCATAGCACATGGATCCAATATATATATAAATATATATATATATATATACTATATATATAATATATAGTATATATAATATATAAATATATATATTTTGTGGACTTCAATGCTTATGCAAGATTATTTTATATAATGTAAATAATAATAATGTATTTCTCTCTCTTTGTAAGTTTGTTGTAATATTTAGTCAATAGAGTAATAATGATAATAATAATACACTTTTATACACCAATCTTCTCTGTCTTCCTGTCTGTCTGTCTCCTCTTTTTCACACACGTGCATACACACATGCAGAGAAGAAACTAAAGGTTTCGTCAGTGTTTTACCAGAGAATTAGAATGATGTTGATCAACTGTGTTTTTCTGTTTGATTGACTCGTCAGCATCATTGGAATACCGTCTTCCAATTTACTTCCTCTCTCTGTTTGTCTGTCTGTCCGTTTGTTTCTTTGTCTATCCCTTTTCCCTGCGGTGGGCACTTGATACGAACCTTCTACTTTCGAAAACACGAAAAGTAATTCTATCAGTGAATTTCTTTTATTTATAAAGCTAGAAAATGGGAGGGTGAACGCTGATATACACACAAGAATGTGTACATTTTAATGATAATTCTTTACACTTCATTTTTTAAGACCATTAATTCTCATTTCTAATATCCTGAACAGATTAATTGGAAATATCAATAGAAAATCTTGAATGAAAGCCCATCAGGTTGTCTCTTACCAAAACACAATAAATGGTCTTCATAAAAAGTTCAGGTGCTTATCTGAGACTATGAACTAAAGACAGCATATAAATTCCGAAATAACTTTCTAGTAATTCCATTCAATAAATATAAGCAAATCTAACACGTAAGATGAAATGTTTTGGGAAATGTTGTTCCCATAACTACGAAGAACGTTTTTTGTGGATTTGGTTAGATATCATGATGGTAATGCCACAGGGTACTTAAAAATTTGTTTCATTGTCAAGGAATGATTAAGATACGTTTGGCTTAACATGAACACTGAAAAAGTCTTTTCAAAGACAGTAATTGTTGCATGACATTTGTTGATAATTTTGTATATATCAACTTCTTTGAGAGAAAAAAAGCTTTTCAGAGTTCATAAATGTGTTAGTCGAGGTTTGATATTTCTTTTTTATTATTCTATTCTCAATGACAAAACAAATTAGAATGCTTAAAATACTATACATAATGGTTATTTTTTATTCATTGATTGACCAAAGGTTTGTTTCAGAGTAATGCTCTACATATATACAAGTATATACTATTGAGTTAATACAGAAAAAAAAGATGCATAAACGAAATTACTGTAAATAGAGATTATTCAGTATTTTAGGTTCAGAATCTCACTAGATATTTCAGTTTCATGACCTTCTTTCCCCTTGCTTGCGTTCTCGTAAAGTTGAATGTAGAATATACAATGCATTGTAAATTATACTTCATTATTTATCGAAATATGAGGCAAAGTATCGAGTTTTTCTTTGTTCTCAGATTAGGAAGTGAATAAAATATTTTGCTATGAGCTGTTACATGTAATGTAACCCTTTTCTAAGAATATAGTACAAAATAATATCTCAAAAGGCTACATGAATCAAATGATCAATCATGACATTTTTAATGAGCTGCAACTTTGAAAAGGAAATGTCATTGAAATCATAGTCATTAACGTTTAATTCCTATTATTACATGATTTCATGCTTCGGTAGCTATGAAATTCTTCAAAGGGATTATAAGATTTTAATTTTATAGATACTGCGAATACGCGAGAATCACCTTCGGGCAAATTCCAATGATTTAGTCTTTCATTTCGCAACACTGTTATGAAGCTTATGATACAACCTTTTATATAAAAGAGATACATCAATCATCCTTTGAAGTGCTTTGAACTAAAGACAAAGAACTGCTTCAAAGACAGAAGAATGCAAGCGGTAAAGTCGATTCCTGAGCGAGGGGAATCCGGATTTTTATCCGTAACCTATTGCGAATGAATAGGTGTTTCCCGCCAGTCTTAGTGTGTATTTCGTGGACTTCTGAACATTATGCGCAGACTTTCTTGATGTCTGAGAATTTTCCGCAATGTCATTCTGGTTCATTTTAAGCATATTGCAACATCTTCCCCAGAGACTTCTTGTGACACTGGTCTGACACCCTCTTAATGGGATAGTGTAGTAAAAGTGAAAATGAAGTGAATAAATGTAAAATATTGGGAAACTTTTTGAGAAATATTTCCATTCTTAACGTTATTATAAACCGCCGAGAGAACAAGGAAAGAACAGGAGGTTAAATAATGTAAAGAAATAGGGAAGAAATTTTGAGGAATATGTAAGAAGAGTAAAGCAACAACGAAAATAAAAGGGGGTAAAAAAGGAAAGAATGAAAAAAACAAAAACTTAAGTACAGTTAGACACAAAAGAGCTAATCCAGACTATGAAAGGCGACGATAAAATACTGGAGAACGATATATGAGTAAGGGATAGTAAAAAGTCAACATAAGTTAGAATTCCCTGGAAAGGAAGAATGTGAACAACAGAAGGAAAAAGCAAAAACCCCAGTATTCTATTTCTAGACATCTAATGAGATGAATTATGAATAATTATCAATAATTTACAGCATTTTAGGACTCTGCAACGTCACTTTGCTCCTCATAGGGAAGACTCAAAGAATAATAATTCAACATCTTATATTGTATTTTCGGACTCTTGAATTGTTTAAAAGAAAATTTAAACAATCATCGTAAATATGTTTGGATTCTGAAAGATATTTTCCAAACAGTAGAATCATAGCTCTTTTTAGATGAAACCGTAAATTGTTCAGTAAATAACTAAACTGAAAAAAATGTTAAATAATCCGTTCCTAGAGCATTTTCTACTTGTGGAACGTGTTTTTACCACCGCAAAGTATCATTTAATAAATAAACCTGTTACATAGAAAATACCATAAGACGTCTTTTTGCCGTAAAAAGGAATAATAGAAAAATAATGAATTAAACTTTAATTTGCCCATAAAACAAATATTTAAGAATAATCTAATATAAACAGATTACTACTAGAAATGTACGTAAGTGATAAAGGTAATTAATAAAAATGTGTGATTATCTAAATGAACCAATATTTCTAAATAAGACAATCATTGAAAATCATTGACATATAAAAACTAATACCTTTGAACTAAGAGAACGAAATATAAAATTAAGTAGGTAAAAAGTAAAAAAATTAAATATACAATCGATAAAAGAATATATGGTAAAAAAAATACATTGTAAAAAAATATATAAGTGGGAATATAAACAGTAGATCATCACAATTTTAGGAAGTATCTTATTGCAAAGCATTTTTGATGATGAAACGTCGTCTACATCAACAAATTAATATTAGAAAAACATTAAGAAATATTCAAAACAAATCCCGGGATGTCATTTTTTTTAATGAAAAATAACATTAAACAACACTAAATACACTTTGCAATAAAAGTTGAATACTCAAATAGTAATAATTAAGGCTGAATATTGCTTTGACAGACTCTGGAACGTCTTTTTGTTATAGTAAGGAAATATATCTAAAATATTAAATAATCCATTATAAACCGTAATTTCTTATTCTGGATTGTCTTTTTTTCAAAATAAGGAATGATGGATTTGCAAATAATCTATATAGATGTCTTTCTTTGGCCAATGCAACGTGATTTTGCCACAGCAAATCAATAAAACGATAATAATAAACCTCCTATATAGCATAATAGACTTTAAAACCTTTTTTAGCCCCAAGAAAGGTATACTAAAGAAATATTAAATAAACTATGTTTACAGGTTTTCGTTTGTGAGATTATATTTTACTCACAAAAACTTAATATAAAAAAATAATAGAGAATCCTCACATACAGCATTTTTGCACTGAAACACCGTTTCGCCTAACCTACCAGTGAATTTCACCTAACTTCCCGATCTGACAGTGAATCAGTTGCTAACATTTCATTCGAGTTATCCTTTCACCGTGAACAGGAAAGAAACAATGAACACGTGAGAACATATTTCAAAGAAATAAATATTGACCGAATTCAGGTCTTTCAAGTAAGAGGCCAGAATATAAGCAATTCATCCACGCAAGTCATAAAAGAAGTAGTAACCTAAATACTCTGTACCTGAGTTTTTCCTGGGCTGCTTACCGACTCACATTCTAATGATATAGAAATAATGAACACATCATATTTACAGTGAAGGGGTAAGTCAAATGAAATGCTACCAATGATGAGTCGAGACGTTAGGTAAAATGTGCTGGCACATTAAGCGCAAGACTCCCCGGGAAATGTCTCAGATATGTAATACTTAGGTACCAATTTCTTTCAACTTCTTTTACAGTCTATGTGTGTTAATTGCTAATGCCCTGGTTTCTCATTTGAAACACCACTGTTCAGTCCCGGTGTGAATCAGAAATTTATTTCTGTATAGCAGTCTCATATGCTCATTATTTTTAATATTTGTGTGCATATATATATGTATACATATATATTTATATATAATATATATATATATATATATAATATAATATATATATATATATATATATATTTATATATGTGTGTGTGTGTGTGTGTGTGTGTGTGTGTGTGTGTGTGTGTGTGTGTGTGTGTGTGTACAGGCTACCGGTCACTATTTACCAGATACACATGCAATTGCCATTGCCACAATGTTCTCTTAGCTTGTACAGTTCTTCACACTTTTTTAGGATATGCTTGTCATTGCATAGCCCTATGATCAAGTGCAAGAAATTTGAAACAGGTATGATGTCTGGTAATGAAAAGCAAACCTGCATTCCATAATCACAAAGAGGTCACTTTGCTGACCTGCCCACGTTCTACTACTGGACGTCATAACTGCTTCAAATTTGTTGTACTTGGACATAAGGCTTTGTAGTGGCAAGCATGTCCATAAAAAGCGCGAACGATTCAAGAAGTCAAGAGGGTATTCTATAAGGAATTAAAGGAATCTTGTCCCTTTCTGGTCTGTATAAATTTACTGATATGGAAGATGTTGGCAGGTGCAGAGAGAGTGGAGAGAAGTGTCTCTTTGTTGGGGTAGTACCATGACACTGTCCTTCTTAGGTGGTTCTAGCTCAGCTTCATTTTCCTTTAGAGCTAGTTCGTGCTATCTCTCTTTCTCCTTCTCATGTGCCAAAAATAGGTCATGCTCTCGCTCTTTCTCTTTTATTTCCTAGCACCATCGATCTAGGATTGAACCCAATTTGTCAGATCTGTTGCCTTCAGTGCCTGAAGTTCCCAAGCCTCTGTGAATTGCTTTGATTTCCTCAGCGACAGACATGTTGATGATGCTTAGATTGGTGCCTGATCTTCCCTAGAAAATGAGAGAATTTTAGGATGGCCACGCAAAGAATGGTGTGTAATGAAAATTGCACTCTGAATCCGAGGACAGGTCATAGCCTACAATGCAGAAGTGTGGGTATTTGGAACAATGCACAGGTCAAAGCCTAAAAGTGCCAAGATATAAGCATTGGAACATGATGCATGGGTCAAGGCCTACGAATGCAAGCCTGTGGTTATAACACAATTCAAGGGTCAAAGCCTTCAACTTGCTACAAATGCATAAATATCTGGACTTAGGCAGAGGTCAAAGCCTACAATGCAAGGGTATGGATACGCCAAAACTAACCGCGGGTAGAAACTTACAAATGCAAAAGGTGTAATTAACTTAATACAGTGCATGGGTCAAATCCTACGAATGCAAAAGGATAATTATGTAAATTTGCTCAACTTGCACACGGATGTAGTGGTAACTGGGGCAGAGATGTTGTTCGCACATACACACACACAAAAAATATTAAAGTACTACAATAAACTCATTGAGAAGTACAGGCGATGAATGGGTTCGTAAAGTTCCCAATTGGGTATAGGCTATATGAAACTGGGAAATTCCAGTAAAATGCTGCCTAGTACACTGAATGAGTTTGGTTTATTCTAGTAATAATTAAAATAATTTAACCAAGGCGTAGCAGAATATCAGTACATCGCAGGGACAGTAATGATAATTACATTCACTTGTCTAAGAAAAATCAACACTGGCAGGGGCAGTGGCTTTTTTTAAAAGAGACATGATTCCAGAAATTGATACCTGATACGTGAAATTAAGGTTTGCTAATTCGAATTACTCGATTATTGTAAAGGCAATGGTTATATTTTAATCATCTCATATATACAAAGATTAATAATCATGTTCCCTGCAATGGTGGGCAACAGAATAACTTATACTCTAGGAACGGTGGTAAGTTATGTATGTCACCTCATTTTGACTTTTGATACTCTACATAATATGTTTCTGGAGCATTTGTCAAGAGGTGGCATATCGGGGTTTATGGTCGTTTGAATGAAAGGTGCGCCCATTTTGGACTTTAGGGTAGGCTCCACTTTGGGGGGTGCCGATCGTAAAAAAATATTTGCCAAAAAGACACTAATCAAGACAGGCTAATGAAATTTTCAGGCATTATTAGCACTATAATAATGCATATTCCCTGTTGAGTTTTTATTCATCCTACAGGGAAAATTAATGATTTTATGAAAAAAAATGTGAAAAAACGGAAATTTCCGGCCCCTCGTACTGAAGGTTATTTGGTGATTGGTGAGAAACTACAGTCTTGAATAGAAATTTCGGTCTGACAGAATTGTTGGTATATCCACCTGGAACATGCACAAAAAAAAATTATCAAAATAGAACAGTAAATAAGCACGTAATAACAAAAAAAAAGAGCAACAACTTTGTAAGTTCAGCGAAAGCCCCGCCGAAATAGCAGACTATAGCTAGGAAGAAATATTCAGGAAAAATTCAAATCTCGATTTAGGGACAAAACCTTTTGAGAGTTTGTAGTTTATTATGTCATTTGATAGCCTAAAACATCTAAAAATTATATTATTTAGACAAGTCAAAGGAAAACCCACCTCCAAAAGAAAAAAAAAAAAAAAAAAAATAAAAAAAAAAAAAAAAAAAAAAAAGGGTGGCAGCGTTGGTTTTTTTCTTTTGATTGTCCTAAATAATATAATTTTTAGATGTTTTAGGCTATCAAAGTGAACATTTAAACTACAAACTCTCAAAAGGTTTTGTCCCTAAATCGAGATTTGAATTTTTCCTGAATATTTCTTCCTAGCTATAGTCTGCTATTTCGGCGGGGCTTTCGCTGAACTTACAAAGTTGTTGCTCTTTTTTTTGTTATTACGTGCTTATTTACTGTTTATATTTTGATAATTTTTTTGTGCATGTTCCAGGTGGATATACCAACATTCTGTCAGACCGAATTTCTATTCAAGACTGTAGTTTCTCACCAATCACCAAATAACCTTCAGTACGAGGGGCCGGAAATTTCCGTTTTTTCACATTTTTTTCATAAAATCATTAATTTTCCCTGTAGGATGATAAAACTCACAGGGAATATGCATTATTATAGTGCAAATAATGCCTGAAAACTTCATTAGCCTGTCTTGATTAGTGTATTTTTGGCAAATATTTTTTTACGATCGGCACCCCACAAAGTGGAGCCTACCCTTTAGTGCTAATAGGGTAGTTGTATAGTTCTACAATCAAAGGCATGTTATCTCTTGTTTGAAAGGATATTTGATGCTAAATAAAATTCTAATCGCATTTAAGGCCTAGAATGTATCTACAGGAAATCATTTCAAGTTTTCGATACATACAGATATACAAATGATGGCCATTTTGGGTCAGTGCTTATGATAATACAGAAAAATAGTTTTGAAAATACACTAATGCTCACTTTGTAAGAAATTTGATGGTAATCTTATTTTTTAATATAAGGGCTAAAATGGGTTTCTAAAGATAAATAGGGAATTTTATGCTTCGTATTCCTACGATCTGATAATTTTTGACTAAACATCAGAATAAAGTATTTTCACAAAAATAACATGCAAATCCATATGTATACTTCACTAAGTGCAATACCATATGATATGCATACAGAATACTTGGTGGTATTAATGTTGTTATCAGTCCTTTATGGTTGTCCTGAATTCAGCGGATTTTTACAAGTATCTATTTTCTCAGGCTCATAATTTGTTTGAGTATCTTGGACAGATAGGTATCATGAAGCAACTCAGATTGGCTTACATGAAATAACGTTTTGCTTTGATCTTCGTCACGTCAATGAAATAATATATCGTCTGGAAGATCATGTCCCTCTTGCGCTTGATGTGACTAGAATAAGGATGATGTGGGAACAATATATTAAAGAATATTTTCCATTTTAGCGGTATATTCTGAGTAAAACCGCTGTAAATGAAGTTCATGTCCTCTGTAGAATTAAAGATCCCTTGGAATCTAAAATCAAAGTTTTGGTACTCTTCACGTCATTTTTCCACACAAACTTTAGTGGTACAAGTCTTCCGGAAAGTATTTGCAATACTTCAGATTTTATTTCAGCCGAAAAGAACATCTTTAGGATTTGTGAAGCAGATACCACCAACTAAGTAATCAATCAGCTTGTTTTCCAATTTTCGGTTATTGAATAACATCTGCAGCAATCACATTGCCAGCAGTCTTCCGGATTTTTTACCCAGTGTGGACACTGTGCTTATTGAAAGCAATAGCTATGAGTAAGGTTTTTTGGGCAGTATTTCATCGTAAATGCGATATCTTTTAGCATTGCATTGACTGACCTTTTATTTTGTTACAGTTAATGCGTGGTTTTTCCTTGGAATTCGAAGCAACTGCTGTTTTGGCTTTTTGAGGCTGTTCTCAGGACTTGATAACAATTATTCATTTAATGTTCAGGAGTTCGTTTGCATGTTGACTGCTTTTGTGAATGTCTCTAACCTC
>NC_061097.1:5166349-5173849 GCF_015104395.2 Macrobrachium nipponense | reverse complement strand
AAAGCTATTGGGAAACAGATATTGAAAAGTGTTCTTTCTTCTCCCTGTTTCCAAGGGGGTAAGATACCATAATGCAAGGGGAGTACAGGAGAAAAATAAAAATTGTAAGGTGATTATATTGCAAAACTGAATAAATGATGAGGGAACTGCTTTAACGAAAAAAAAATGTAAGCGAAAGGAAACATAAGGGAAATGAAACCTCAAGGAGCACCTTTGTTCTCCTGTACTCACTTCAAATTCATTGCTACAGCGTTGGCATTCTCTTTATGGAACCCCGCGCAGCACTTACGGGAATAAAGGAAAAGTTTGAAAGATTTTAACATCAGGAAGTCTTAGTATAAACAAAGGGACCCCGCTAAATGTTCTCTCTGCAAAGGAGGAAAAAAAGGGAGAGAAAAAAGAGAGAGAGAGAGAGACAGAGAGAAAGAGAGAGAGAAAGAGAGGGAGATTGAGAGAGAGAGAGGGAGATTGAGAGAGAGAGAGAGAGAGAAACACTTCCCAATGCCTTTCGTTGACATTAAACGATTTCTGCTTCATTCCATAGTATTGTGGAATGGTCTTTCAGGCAATGTGTTTCGTGCCAAAGCATAGGAGAGGCTCCTGTATAGCCGATGCATAAGGCCATGTACTATTGCTCTTGTTCTGCTGAATAATATTATTGTTAACAAAATTAGATATCCGTAGAATCAAGAAGTTTCCGAAAGAAATGTCCGGCGCAGTTTCTACGGAATGAGAGCCTTATGTTGAAATGGATGCCAGATGGAAGACTTGATCTTCCTTAGATCTGAGAACAATGGCACAATGTAAAAATTATCTTTGGTTATTCATAATCAAAATATATCAAAGTTACAGGTACAAATAGTAGTTTAAAGAGACTTAAATTTAATTAAATCTAGAATATTTTATTTTTGTTTTATTTTTTTTTTCTGATAAATAAGCGTTATGAGTTTTACTCAACAATAGAAAAAGAAGTCTCGTCAGTATGGATACTAAAAATATTGGAATCATATTCTTCCTGAGTACGCAATTTCATAAAGTGAACAAGGTCTAATTAAAAGAAGGAAGAGCACAGTAGTTTCTAATGAAAGGTTGATGTCAATATCGAATGGAGGCTTCAAATAAATAATTAATTAGTCCCAAAACTAGGAAAGATATCCTCTTAACAATTTTAATAATGGCCATATAATCTTGGACCTGTAGGTGGGTGAATTCCCGCTGCTTTATTCAGTTCTCGCACATTACAAAAGGAAATTGACAAAAAAAAAAAAAAAAAAAAGCAAAAAATCTCAGCCACGATCAATTAGACTAATTTGGCCTTTGTGGTCTGTCTTGTTGTGGTGTCAGACGCAGGATTAATGCTAACTTTAACCATAAATAAATTTAAAAGTACCGAGGATAGTGAGTTGTAATTTGGTATGTTTGGTGAGTGGAGGGTTGATGATCTACATACCAATTTGCAGCCCTCTGGCCTTGGTAGTTTCTTTACATATTTTCTTTTACAGAAAATATGTAAAGGTTCCTTATCTAATTTCTTAGAGAGGACGAGAAAATTTAACGCTTTCAGTCAAAGACTGTAATTTCTCTAGAGAATGGTAAACTAACTTTATCTTTATTCGTTAGCATGCCTTTTTCAAGGCAATAGACAATGGTAACCAAACAACACATTTGCCAAGGTTCCTTCAACAAACGTAGTTGCAATCAAATATAAAGATGAAAAGGCAATCTTTCTGGGTATGCTGCCCCATACAAGCTGTGGTACAAGACAACTACATGTCCTACATGATCACAAAATAGCAAACATTCAAACCAGAATCAGAATTGTGAGAGAAACTTCAATTGTGCCCGGAAAAAAAGGAAGGATCGACTGTAGGGAGATTGCTACTTTTTAATAGTAAAAAATACATGCAAAAGAGTCTGGTTGCAGGGATAACCACAAAATCTGATAAATTTTCTCGTGTGCAAGGTAGTCGTTTTCGCGGGCGCTTTCATGTAAGCTCATTACGTCTTACGAACAGACTGTTGCTTTTCAAAGCTATTTCAGGCATATGAACAAATATTACGTTCGCTATAGTCGTGATATGAAAGCTAGGATGGAGCACAGAGAGATGAGGCGATAGAGCCCCTTGCCTTTGAAGTTCTGACCTGGGCGATATCGCATTATAGCACTTGACAGCCAGGCACCGAAGTCAAAGCAAATTCTGTGTGGTTTCTCTTATTCTGAATCTGAAATATATATAGACTAAGGGAAGAATCAGACTTATAACAGGGTGGTTTTGAAGTTTTTTTTTTTTTTTTTTTTATCAACGCTTAAAGAACTAGTCACCGAGTTTTTCTAATGACTTTAAATTTTTCCACACACTAAAATAACTTCGACATCTTTTTTCTAGTTAAAGATATTGTTAAGAAGCTTGTAGAACGCCATAGACCACTAAATCGATGTCATGTTGTCACCTTATACAGACAAAGCAAGGATATAAAAGGCTGTAAACATGTGAAAGGTAGTATATAAAATCTAGGTTCATTTCAGAGGTTACAATAGTGTGAGAATGAAAGGTTCACGCGAATCGAAGATTCTGTTTTATAACGAGCGACATTCAGAAGCAACTCATAGCAATTCTTATAATATTACTCATGCTGTTTTGCAAATTTTCAATATCACTAAGAAAAAATCGTTTTTATACCAACATTCTCAAAGTCCTATCAAAACGTGTAACTCCTTGATATTTATTGACCTCTATCTTTTCAATAAATACATGAGAAGGCTGTCTCTTCTTATCTTTTTACTTAATATTGATACACCTGAACGTAAAGTTTTCCCAAGTGTTATATGCCAGCTTTTGCCAAGCAAAGGAATGCTATAAAATGGCTGACATATATAACAAATCAAAACTGCAAAAATAGAAAGAAGATTATTAACCTTCAGTACACTTTTTAGCCAATTTACTGCAAGGCGTAACTACACTTAGTTAACGACTTATTACATTTACTCAAAAATTAATATCAATTGTTTACAGTCAATTATACTAGGGACACACGTGATTAATAATAAATAAGTGACGATTCTAAAGATTCGGCGTTGCCGTAAAAGTTGAAATTTCTCGTCGCACGTGGATATGTCCAGACGATAAATACAAGGGCAAGCTGAGAGTGTCCTTTGTCACTCACGATAAAGGCATCCCTCTGAAAGAGAGAGGTGTCGAATTAACTATAGGATTGGCGAGAATGAAACCCTAATACCATGCAACTGAAGGAATAAGAATTCACTAGCTATCTACGTGGCCACGAATGGTACAGCCAATGAAACTCCCTTAAATCGCACTGTTCACAAATTGGAATTATGCTTCATTCACGCATTCATGTACCATGGGCATATATGCTCACGTATGCAAAACGCGGCACATATGTGGGGAAATAGCCATGATCAACTAGATATATATACGTAAAGCAAACACATCATAATGCACTGTAAACTTACGCACTGCGCAAGCAAGATGTCATGTGATGCTGACTGAAACTGGCTCGACAAGCAGTGGCACCCCCAAAAGTAGTACTTGGTAGAGCACGTAACACCAACGTAAGTATACCGTATGTGTAACATGGTGTGCTATGGCCTCACGTCATCCTTGCAATGTCCCCATGTACTACGGTGCTTAAAAGTAAGCTATAACAGGGCTGAGCTGCACACATGTAATTGCAGTCACTATCATATCACTGTAGGGGATAGAAGTACTCCTATCCTGTTGAGTCTACATGGAGAACATTGATGACATTGGTGCAATTATAACAACTGTAACCAGGAATAAAAGAAAATTGATGCCAGTCATCGTTGATTATGTGTGTGTCATGGTCTTGCTGGAAATTGTGAAGGCTGTTGCAAGTCAAAAACTGGAGAAACAGAGGAGGTCATGGAAGGTTTGAGCTCAGCTGTACCTGCAAATAAGAATAAAGCAAGGCCACAATGACAACCTGATGGAGGAGTTGGCCACCGACAGTCCAAAACTCTGCAAGAATTTTACTTGGATTGACAAGGACCTCTTCAGTAAAATTGTTGAACATGGCATACCCTTCATTCAGAAGAAACTAACATTGTGGAGAGAACCCATTGAGCCAGGCCTATGTGTTGCTATCACCACGGGTGACTCTTACAAGAGTCTGCAATACTTTTTCTGAGGAGCCCAGAACTCCATTAACTACATTGTAACAGAGACCTGCAGGGCTATTATTGCAGTGCAATGCTGTTGAAACAAGAAGAAAATCTTACACAACCTGAGGCCCTGCTATTTATAATAAATGGATACCCTGTAGACTCTTTCCTAGTTGATGATGATACCTTCCCTCTGCAGAATTATATTAATGAGCCCTACCCCCAAAAGAGTCCTGTCCAAGGTGGAACGGATGTACAAATACAGATTAAGTAGGGCACACATGATGGTGGAGAATGCCTTCGGGATTCTGGCCAACAGATTCGGAGTATTCCACACATCAATATGTCTCAAGCCTGACCGTGCAATGTCAGTAGTGTTAGACACGTGTGTTCTGTACTATATTATAGTAAGAAATTCACACAGACAAGAAGATCAGGAGACCCCCTTCACACATAACGTCATACCTGGTAGCTGGAGGAGTGACCCTCCTTTAGGAGACGCTCTTCCAACCCTGACCAGCAACAATGCAATCAGGAATGCCAAGGAGCAACTCAACATGCTAAAAGATTACTTTTCATCGCCAAAAGGCTATGTTCTCTGGTAGGAGAACAAGATTTAGTTACTTTCCTGTATTCTTTATTGTTTACCTCACTGTATTTACTTACATATTTTTTCATGTATTTCGTTTGAATTAAAATACTATGTATACACTTTTTCCAGTTTATTTAGGCCATTTTTTTTAACATTTCCTTCTGATATGCTAATTTAGTATTTTTTGAGATTTTTTTCTTCATATTTTACATTGTATTTGATTTCCCAATCTATTTCTGTCTTTATTATTAAGCTCTGTTACTTAACTGAATATTATATGTATAACAAATTTGATAAAGATCATGAAGTTGGAGAATAATGGATCAGGTAGGAAAAGGGGATTTTCCTATACCATATCTGTCCCAGTCAGTATTCGCTTTACTGTTGTAAAACAGCTAAATTAATACTGATAGATGCTTTCAGAATGAAGTATGGCAAAGAGGAAAATCACTGAATAAGAAAGATGTGTTTAAAATGTTTACATGTTGTTTAGCTACTCTTTAATGTTAAAAACAAATTAATAACCTAGTCAAATAAAGACCATATACATCTATGAAAGACTTGATTCCTGATACGTGAAGTATATTTCTATCCCATTGTAGTCATTTGGGGAAGGCAGTTGATAATTTTTAGTAGATAGGCCTAGCAAGGAGAGAGAGAAAATTGCATCTCGTTTGCAGTCCTGACCAATGTTAGTTAAACCCTTTTTTTATGTGACTTTTCTTACCCGATATCCATTACCTCATTAATTATAAATTTATTACTACTTACATTAAAACATATTTATTTTGCATATCTTGGGTCATGAATAGTGGAATTATGAAAAGTTAAGGTTAAGGATCAAGTTGGCCGTTGCTTTATTTAATACATCCGCTATTGTACGTGACAATATGACAATTTAACTCCTATCGTCGATTATAAACAATCCAAGAATTCGAAACTGTATTGGTGAAAATAATAGAATCCGATGACGTTCGTTGTTCATATTCAATAAAAAATCAGAGACATACCCTTTCTTATTTCAAAGTGAATACTTTAATTATCGCCAACATAGTTTCCCAATTGTCCGCAGACTCGAAAGTGCGACCTTGCCATATCCACGAGTAACCCAGACGAGGGGGGAAAGAGAGTTTTGTCAGCGGTTGTACCAAATGTTTTGTAGTTATGCCAGTTTTTATCATTATGGGCCCTCTATAACAGTAAGTTAATGTCTCCATGATTGAAACTGGATTTTAGCCCACTTTTTGGACCTGGTTTTGCCAGCTTGATGAATTTGGTATTTCAATGCCAACTGAGGTGGAGGCATGAAAGTTTTAAGTCATAGGCAATCTTTATCTCGGTAAGTTAAAGCCTCTGTCATTGAAACTAGATTTATGCCCACCTTTCGGATGCTAGGATAAGTCTACATAATCAGTTCAGTATTGCAGCACTAACTTATACTTTGACATAACGTTCTCAAGTGATAGGTAACCTCTAACTCGGTAAGTAAATGACTGCCATCGAAACTGGATTTCTGCTCAACCTTTGGGTGCTAGCATAACCCTTCTTAAACAATTTGGTATTGATGTGACAGCATAAGTGTAGGCATACCAATTTTGAGCAGTAGGTAACTTCTGCCCTAATAATGTGATGCCTTCAATACCAAATTGTTTAAACAATTTGGTATTGTCATATCAGTTTACCTGTGGGCTTACCAATTTCAAGCCATAAGTTACATCTTGCTCAGTAAGTTAATGCCTCCGTCATTGAAACTAGAATTTTCTCACCTTTCGGGTGCTGGTATGGACCTGCTTACATAATTTGGTATTGTCATGCCAGTTTAAGTGTAGGCACACCAGTATGTGCTGGTACAAGCCAGCTTATGTAATTCGGCATTGTCACCCCAGCTTTAGCGTGAGCATACCAGGTCCAAGAGATGTGTAACCTCTAGTTCGGTAAGTAAATTATTCTCTCATCGAAACTGGATTCTGGCCTACTTTTAGGTGCTGACAAAAGCCTACTCTCCCTTGAAGACACGGCCGATTCCAACGCCACTTAATGGGCGTCTAATGGAATCAATAAAATGGGTTGGAGGGTCATGGGTGCCTTCTGATGGGCCCTTTGGTAAAGACATAAACTTAAAAAACAATAATAATTAATAAAAATAATAATCAGTTCAGTTGTAAAGCATAGCTATCTCTGCTTAATTAATTATAAATACATATCTCGTGTTTTTCTAACAACTGTTTTCTTCGTTAATAATCCATAAGAAATCCCGGACAAAGCTCATTTCGAAAAAGTAAAAGGAGGGGAGATCTGAGTCTTTGAAATCTCTTCCATACTCTTGATTTTTTGCTGTTAATACATTCCAAAAATCCATCCCATATCTGTCATTGTCTAGTTGACCTTTCTCAATGTCTTGTCTGGTTATTTATTTCCACATTTTATTGAGAAAAAAAGAAACAGTTGTCAACAACCACAACAAACAATCTGGTTGAATAAGGACGAGGAGGAGGAAGAGAAGAGAATGATACCGAATTGATAATCTGAGTCTGGTAGTTTATTTCATACTGATTGACTTATCTGAGTTACTTCATTCTCAAAAAAAACTCTCCCATATTTGTGTCATTCTGTCTTATTCCATTCTTACCTTCCTTATTTGTTTCTCCCTGTCCATATGTCTAGAAGATACCTTGATTGATACTCTATGTCGTGGCTGGCTTATCTCACTTTTTGCCTGTTTATTTATTTCCATTTTGTATTGAGAAACAAAATCAGTTGTCAA
>NC_061097.1:5158849-5161349 GCF_015104395.2 Macrobrachium nipponense | reverse complement strand
TCGGTTATGTTAGCAAGAGACTGTAAGAGACAAGTATATCGCCCCATGGTAAAATTCAGGTGAAGCGTGAACTCATTAGGGTAATGGAGGTATTAATATCTCTGAGGCCCTGAGGGCGTCGGCGCTACTCGGGAGTGTGAGCATTAGCAAAGAACACTTCAGGCAGCTTTCCTGTGAATTCATGTAAAAAAGCTTTCCAGCTCGCTGGACATATTACGATGTTTAATTTCCCTAAAGTACTAACCAATGTTCTACTTTTTTTTTTTTTTTACATGGCGTACAAAACAATTTTTTTTCCTTATGTGGCGAAATGCCCTAAGTGGGCTTATGCTGATGCTGCAAAAGTAATTTTTCTTAAGAGAAAACCAACATTCGGAGGACTGCTGACTTAGTATGAATTTAAGGGAGTAAATTAACTTTCATTCTAAGCACAAAGGAAAAGAAGTGAGTAATAATTCTAGAAATACCAGTACGCAAAAATACAAAGTACAGGAAGTCAAAAAATACTTATAAATAAACTGCAAAAAGGCAAGGTTAACTATAAATAAAGTCTATATGGATTTTGCTGAAAGCCAAGACTTTTTACGGGAGATTAATTATCAAGATTAAGGTTTATAACTTTCGTCCTTCTAGATGTGATTCTCCCGTACGGTAGTGATAGTTTAACTGTGAAGCTGTCAGTTTATTATGATTTTCTTTTTTTTTATTTAAAGCGTTCGTGACTGCCCAGGGCCACGTGTATTTTGTTCCTCTTCCTGCAAATAAATTGAACCATCTTCATCGAAACGGTTTTGAGCAGTTGTACTTATGTCATATGCTATCTTGCTACTTTCAAGCGCTCTTATGGTTTATTTTAACTCTTAATGGCTGCTTATGCAAATATACACGTGTATCCTCGCTCACGCAAACAATATCATTCAAGTTCAAGCAGCGTGCTTTACAACATATTTACTGTTATTCCGGATGTTTTGGCGCTTTCCATATGAACGTTTGTTACTGTTTAAGTTCGAGTAATTGCTGAACCATAATAAATTTGGTTTTCTATTAAATGACCAGAGTATGGAAACGCATAATTTGAGATCTCATGTATGAAATATATCAGACAGGTTTTTTCTTAATAAGGGGTTCTTGTAGCCTGAAAAGTAAGAACATGCAAAATGGGAATCTGATACAATATTAATTTTCGTTATCTATTTGAATATCGGAACTTGCAAGAACACTGAAGCACATTGTGGACACGGAATAAATTATGGAAATAGTCATTACTGTTTTGATCGCTTCTAATATTCCACTTAAACCTGGCAGACATATTGGAGAATCAGTTTCTCATTTCAGAATCATTGAGATATTCGTTAGCGCAAATCGTGTTCTACAATGACATATAGCCATTAAGGTCTTTCATTGTGAGTAAGGTTAAGAAAATGATTTTGTATTACTATAAAATTATTTGATTAAACGCCTTTTCTATCCATTACGCTTAACCTTGTTCATTCTTATGATTCTGTGATATAAGCTGCCGATCCTGAGACACTATCTTCAATATTGATCGATGTTGATAAAAGATATTTGCCAACGGAAAGAACTGTATTTAATTCCATAAAGAACCTTTCATACTGGCTCATAATCACTAACAACACACTGAATTTCTCCAAGATGTATCGGGATAATGAAAACCTTTGAATTCCACTGTATAATTTACCTCCTGAATACATAGACCAGACCAGTTCCATGATTCCACGGAAGTTATCTCTTTTAGCTCTACTTTTCATGCCTGGAGGTATGATTTGGCTTGAGTTTTCTTCTCTTTGTTTCATTAGCAATCTGGTTTTGGTATAATATCTTGTCATTTGTTTATATCTAACATCTGTTTCGTATAATAGAGTAAATATTCTAAGCTTCCAATTCACCAACATAATATATTCATTTACCCACACACACACCCAAACATACTATATATAAATATATATATATATATATATATATATATATATATATATATATATATATATATATATATATATATATATATATATATATATATATATATTTATATATATATGTCTGTGTGTGTATGTATGTATGTACTTATGTATATATGTATATGATGTAACCAAGAATATTGATAGGATTCTTCCTTCATTATTGAGTTGCTCATCTAAATGAATAATGATCTTTTGAATCTTAAAATTTTCGTCGAAGCTTTTTATTTTTCAGCAAGTGGTTAGGTCAAGACTCAAACACCGTTGTGACAACTCTACACACAACTGACTTACTGTGATTTACCTGGGTTGACCAATTTTGCTCTTTTTTTATAATCAGCAGTTTTAAGATAATGCTATTCTTAAATAGCTGTATGCTTTTGTTTTTTCACCCTTTTATAGTCTCCGTGTTTTGATTATTCACTTAGTTTATTGTTTGGGATCCAGATACATAAAGGATATTTGAAAGATTAAACAGCTCTCTTCGAGCTTCTAATTGGTACCCTTCGTTACCTTTTCGT
>NC_061097.1:5131349-5153849 GCF_015104395.2 Macrobrachium nipponense | reverse complement strand
ATATATAATATTATATGTAGTATGTATGTATTAGGTATGCGGAACAGTATATTTCTATTTTCGAGGTACATGAACTGTTTTAGCTGACTAATTGCTGCTCTGTGAAAAGATAGCACCTTGGTAGTACTAGAATACTTATATATATATTATATATATATATATATATTATCATATATATATATATATATAAAATAATATATATATATATAGAAAAAAAAAAAAAAATAGATATATATATAAATATATATTATATATATATATATATATTATATATATATATATATAGATATATATATATATATTATATATATATATTATATCGATATATATAATTTTTACTTCAGACGGACCCCGGATTAAGAATCACCGGGATAAACTTATATGAGTGAACGACATTCTTTATTATTTCGAAACTTACAACGTTTTTGCATGTTACCAAAAAAGATAGCCTTGATATAGACAGCATTAAGGTATAAATTTGAAATATGAGGTTAAAGCGGAATTTATAAAGAGGTTCCTGGGAGCAACTGATCGAAAGACATAAACAGTAGCCTAATCAATCTCAGTCACCTCCAAGTGGCAGAAAATTTTCATTTCCTTCCGTTCCTAAACATAAGAATAAATTTACTTTCATATATAATTTTTTTCTTTATACAAAAAAACAGAAAGAACGACTAATAATATTGCTACTTCCATATCAACTTGGGTAGAAAGTTTAAGTGTCTATGGAGTAGAATAGGTAGAAATGGATAAGATGTCAGTTTCTTTAACCAGTTGCTGTTTATGAGAATTTCTTTAGCTTTTCCAAAAAATCACATTTTGTTTAAACTACTGTGGTATCTGTTATAAGGTTACTAATACGGAAATTTAGCGTTCAGATCGTTAAAATGTATGTTGAATAAATTATGAATCAAAATCAACGAGTTACTGATACTTTTCAGTATAACTGGCAGTGCCCCAGTAAAACAAGCCTTCAGAATATTCAAGTTTTTACTGTGGTGTCTCTGTACTTTGGATATGGCCACCGTATACACACGTACGTAATTAAGCTATCATCCATTATTACATTCAGCTAGTTTACTTCTAACCACTTATTTACAAAAGGAAGTTTATCTCCTTCACAGTGGCTCAGCAATTAAAAGCCGGTCGTTGATGTTGGTTCCAGTTGTGTTTGTTAATTAATTAATTATTTTATTTATTTTTTACATTCTATCTTATTGAACGTTACAGGAAATTGCAGCTAATCTGGATCCTTCCCCAGTAAAGAGAATAAGTTCTTAGAATCCAAATTTAATCATCATCGATGTCAGTATTATGATCAACAGCGAGTGAACTTTGATTGGCTAAATGAGTTGCAACTCGCCATTACATCTGAGTTTATTGACGTAAGATCATTAAACTTCTTTCTGAAAGGTTTTAGAAAGTATTGGTTAGAGAGAGAGAGAGAGAGAGAGAGAGAGAGACGAGAAGAGAGAGAGGAGAGAGTAGAAGAGAGAGAGGAGAGAGGAGAGAGAGAGAATAGAAGAGATTTTAGAAAGTTAACTGGAACTCGGGTCATAACAGGCGATACTGATAGTTTAAATAATCTTGTAAAATTTTCTAATGATAAAAAATATAATAGAGAGGCTGCACTTCACTAAAGATAACTTTAAAAAATAAGAGACAAAGATAATTTGCGAGAAGCAAACTGTGATAATTAGTTTTGCGATGAAGAATAAGTATTCTTAACTAGATGTTCCTGTTAACATAAAAACTTCACCTTCTCGATAAACTTCTGAGTTTATTAATTACCTTTCACTGAAGATTCCTGGGTTCATTCCCAGTGTGATGTGGAAATCTGTTTCTATCAAACATGTGAGTGTGCTGATTTTCATATATTCTTTTAGAACAATTAATCTGAATGAATTGTCAGAAATTCAGTTACTGTTAGGACAGGAAGCTGAGTAAAACCCATTAAAGTGGCAATGTGATGCCTGGCCTGTAGATCCTTTGGTACTGCGGAAGCACTTGTTTCCTGTTTCCTGGAGGACCTCACGGGTTGGTTGGTAGTGGTCTGGCCTTTCACTCGAGAATCCAGGGTTTGGTAATAATTTAAGGCAGAGAAATTTATTTGTGATAGATCATGTATTATTTACCTCCATCTTCATGGTCATCATTGTTTTTACAAAATATATCAATTTCAATATAAGCCTACAGGTTGTCATTTTGGGAAAGTCCTTATTCTTCTTTGTATGCTAGCTTTGATTAATATTCAGTGAAGGCAGACTTAGCGTTAATAATAAAGGATGATTGTTATAAGGGAAACGAACATTTGTGATATTATCTCTCGGTAAAGGTATCGAAGAAGGAGAAAGAAGAGATAAAAGTTTCATAGGATGAAAATGGAATAAGTATGGTAGAAGTAGGTTTCATTCATTTGTATTTTCTTTCATAACAGGGACGATAATAACACTGATTAAAAAAGAAAAAAAACAGGAACTGCGACAAAAGTAAAATAAAGAATTTTATTTAGAGCCATTTGAAGACGGGGTTTTCTCTGAAAACCTTTGACAGTTACATGTGAGTGTCAAAGACTGAAATCTTGCTTCTCTGCAAAGCCATCCCTCTTAACCAAGAACACCTAATATGGAAATAATAATAATACTAATAACAAAAATCTTATAAATGTGAACACATTCAATTATATATGAGGACGCCGATACTAAATATTCAACGTGGATTTTTCAAATATAAACAGCAAAAATTGGTAAAGAAGTTATACAATAATGTTTTTGTCCATGGTAAAGTCCACAGAGAGAGGGTGTGAGAAAGATATCAGAATGTGTTGATTTTTGTTTTTTTCCCGTCTATTAGGCTGGTTTATGATCACTGACAGCTCAGTTACTTTTGAATGTGGTTCTTCTTTGATTATAAACAACTAATCACTTATTCTCGATTCTCGTACATTTCGTTTGTATAGGATTTATTTTCACCATATAAGATTATTAGTTAAATTTCACATTTTTCTCTCTCCTTGGCTGTGAGTATACACATATGCACCTGCATATGCCTAATAGACACTCTTGCCAAAAATCATTTGTCCTATATTTCACCAGTGAACTTTTTATCTGCATACACCCTTATCAGCATTGGTCATAATATCAAATGTTTCTAAGAATATACACATATCGACAACGGTTTTCCAGTGTATGATAACTGTATGCTAGAAATTTGAGAGAGAGAGAGAGAGAGAGAGAGAGAGAGAGAGAGAGAGAGAGAAAGATACCCTCGATGATTTACTAAGTTATCTTTCTAAATACATCCTTATTCTCATGAAATCCCGAAATACAGGGTGTTTTCATGTGTAAATTCACCATAGAGAGGGATCCTGTATATCAAAGCCGAAGGAAAATATAATCATGGTAGACATTATTTCTTTAGATGAACGATTGTATGTATAAATTAGTTATATCAATGACAAATTATAAACTAGAAAACAATTCAATATTGTTTAGCTCATTTCTATATATGACAGTTGATATTCCTCTCACTTTAAGGTCATGACATTCGGATAACAAAGGAAGCGAATAATGATTTTCTGGCATTAGGCTTTCAGTTCATGGTATGAATTCACAATGGAGCTTAAACCATGACACGTGCCTGATATGTTTCCGTTTATCCGACATCATAACAAATACGATTTGGGTCCCTCGATCTGAATAACGCTGTGATGATTTATGAGACAAAATGGTTATAAAGCTTTTTGTCCTCATCTCTTTTAGATACCACTCGTTAGAATTACTCAATCCCTCAAAAATTCCATCATTATAAGCAGTGACAATTATAAACATGAAAGATTATTACAAGAGACAGTTATAATAACGACCATAGAATTACCTTATAACCACTTATAAACAAAAACAAAATATTAAAAAAAAACTAGAGTAAAGTCTTGTAAATTAATGACACGTAGTAGAGGAATAACAAGTAAAAATAATAAAAACCGAGATTGTCATAGCAATATCGTCCTTACAACTGGTACGTAAACGACAAGTCTATTTCGAAAAACAAAAATAAGTAAGTGAAAATCCTACAGCGAAGTTTGTAGACAAATCGAGACCAGTTAAAATTTCAAGCTACTAGAATAGGAAGGAATTCTTGAATTCTATCGGAAAGCTTGTGATTGAAAAAAGCGCAGAAGGTTATCTAAGAAAAAAGTTATATTGATTTCGTTCACTCATTCATCAAATGACTACTTACTTCATATTTTCTGATTCGACTTCTGTCCCCTTTCTCTCTGTCTCTCTCTGTCGCTCTCTCTCTCTCTCTCTCTCTCTCTCTCCTCTCTCTCTCGTCTCTCTCTCTCTCTGTATATATATATATATATATATATATATATATATATATATATATATATATATATAATATATACATATCCATATGATTATATATATATATATATATATATATATATTATATATATAATATATATAAATATATATATATAGATATATATATATATATATATATATATATATATATATATATATATATATATATGGAGGAGAGATGAGAGAGAGAGAGAGAGAGAGAGAGAGAGAGAGAGAGTCACAAGGGCCGAAATCGAATCATAGCTTTAAATGAAGTAAGTAGTCATTTGATGAATGAATGAACGAAATCAAGGTAACTTTTTTCTTTGATAAAATTCTGGGCTTTTTTCAATCACAATCTTTCCGATAGAATTCAAGAATTCCTTCCTATTTATCTACAACTTCGCTCTAAATATAATGGGTCGTTATGATGTTTTCTACGAACCGCTAATTAATTGAATACTACCTAAGAAAGTCTGCCTTAATGAGGTAACAAATGCAAGTTTCAATAGACGCAATATATCAAATTAAGGCAATAGGTAAAATATTAGAAAAAAAATGAATGTGTGATGATATCTACGTATAATGACTTTTATATTAAAGATTATTAAAGAAGGATCCATTGTAAATGACAAGTCAGATATCTGCTTCATGAGGAAAGGGCGCTAGACGCTTAAGGAGGGGAATGGAGGAGTGGGGATAAATAGATGAAGGGCGGAGGATTTGCTCTTAGACCGAAAAAAATAAAACTTTATCTGCGACCTTATCCCAATTTTCATTTACTGTTAATGGTCACCCTCAATATTCCTAGTAATCACTCAATTGAAAGGGTTCGCAGCGAAGAGCAAATCCGTGTGCTACCTGGTAAATTACCAGAAACACACGATGAAGAAAATTGAAATCAATTAAAGCTAATGAGTGATAAAAAAAATGTCACTCATCTATAACGACAGGACCCCGAGGAAGGTCACAGATTATTAATAGTGAAAAATTAAAAGGACAGTGTAACCATTGTTTGCGAAAACGTCTTAACAATATTCATTCTTAATGCATTTGGATTCTGCGTTAATAACCCTAGTAGTTATAAGAATAACCCAGAGGCTTTACCGAAGAACAACGATTAACATTCATCGAGCACAGCAGGCTGCTGTCCTTTCGGGGAAAACTGCTGTAGATACAAGAGGAGTTAAAATGTACAAAAAAGTAAACATCAAGTATTTCCACAGCTAATGAGTGGCGGTATAAGCAATCACTTATTATATGGTCTGTGTGCATTCCAAGTTATTTCATCCATTAGAAGAATCGGTTTTATAAACATAAGCAAGGAATATGAATAATTTGCCCTAATCGGTTCTAACGTCTTTAGAGCTGAGTTGCAAAAATACCCTAAGTCGACTGGGAACGTCATGCAAATTTTGCATTCCATGCTTAGAAAAGTAATCCCAATAGACTGTGAAATAATTGTAATTGGAACAAAAATATCTAATTTTAATCGGAGAGAGAGAGAGAGAGAGACTGCTTACATCGAAGTGCCCAGATAACCGTAATGTTAAGATGAGTTAGTCAGGCTCTGAACTTCATAAGATAATGAGGTGGACTTGTAGCAAACATGGCTTTTGGCCATTATCTGCGAAAATCACATCCTGCCCTTAAGGGACTAGAAGTGTGACATCGCCTATAAAATTGAATCGCTTATCATCTATATTAAAATTAATGTGGATCTGTTAAGTTCGTATTTCATATCATTAAACTCATAAAAAAGATTTCATTGTTTATTAATACACTGTATATAGTGTACAAAACAGTGGAGTATTACTTAAATATCTTGCGATTTGAATAATGAAATTAGTACGGTATATCAAAGTAAAGACATAACAAGGAATCTTGCAAAATAACTAATTTTACAATCCGAGGGTAACCAAATAGTAAATAAATTAACGCTTATTGTTACATGAATTCATTCTTCACAACACTGCAACAATACATCGCCCAAGGCAAAATACAAAATACAAAACCGCTTTTCACTTTAAATTGTTTTGCATGGTAGTGCTCTTTCTACTACTGTCATATTATCATCAATTACTTCTAAGAAAAGTTATGAAGCAACATTTTAAGGCAATAATTAGGTCACCAATACAAGCTCAGTATTTTCCAATAAAAAAAAGTAGTGTGAAATTTTATTTTTTGAATTACAGCAATGCAAAATTTAATATATTCTCATAAAGCGACCAGGGCAATCACCAAGTTTATTTGTTAGGACACTAACACTTGAGTCCCTTATCTCTATGTCAAAACTCCACACAACAGATACCATGTAACTTACACTTCCAAAAGTTATTGTCATAGTTTTTACCATACCGGCACGTTACCAGCAGTTCGTAGGGTAAAGGACACAAGCACTTTAATGAAACTAGTCTTCCAGTCTGATTCTCCCAACCATGATCTTCTGGATTGAGTGTGGAATGATCATTATTAAGCAAACTAGGACATTTCTTATGACAGAAATTTGCCCTCCAAGTGCAAAAGAAATCGGAGTTTGTTGAATTTGTAGCAATGACCAGCGCATGTTTTCACAAGATAATTTTCAGCAGTCTCCTGTACCAATCTCAATCCATAACTCACAAAACCCTTTGCATTTGAGTTCTGGGAAGTATCCCAAATTAGGGCAATGCTATCAGTATCATTTGACAATAAAGGATTTTCTTACAACCTCTCTTTACACTCCAAGCTATGTGAGATATTAGTCTGTTATCTGCTTCCTCTTGCCAGTTAGACAGCTCTGGCACAATAATTGTTGCACCTAGGATCTCCAGGGCCATCGTTTGTAATAATTCTTCATTCACCACCACTCCACTCACAACAACGTTTTTGAAATCCCTAAGACTTACAGTTCTGGCTAGAATTTGAAGAGCTTGCTTATTTTTGCCACTAACCCAGAATTTGTCAACCTATTTTGGTATGGGGAGTGATTCCGACAGAGGGATGGCTTCAATTTCCCCTCCACAGTTTGCTGACCTGCGGATTCTTTCTCCTTCCTTTACAGAAAACTCACAGTATGAATCAAAGACGAACTTTCAGGTATCACAGTAATCAGCGCAAGTAACAAAGGAAATCTAGGTAGGTAAGGAGTTAGGCAAACTGGTTAGCATGGAAAACTCGGGCAAATATTGTTTCTCTGGTTAATAAACAATAATTTTAAGGTAATGTTCAACTTTTCATATATACACACACACAAACATACTATACATATTATATATATATATATATATATATATATATATATATATATATATATATATATATATATATATATATATATATATATATATATGCATAAACATACACACACACACACACACACACATATATATTATATATTAATATATAAATATAAGTATATATATATATATATATATATATAGTAGATATATATATATATATAATATATATATATATATAGTATATATATATATATATATCTATATATATATATATACTATATATATATATATATATATATATATATATATATCTATATAGATATATATATATATATATATATATATATATATATATAAAAAAATATATAGAATATATATATATATATATATATATATATCTATCTATATATATATATATATATATATATATATATATATATATATATATATATATATATATATATATATAATATACTATATGATATATATATATATAGATATATATATTATATATATATATATATATATATATATATATATATATTATCTATATATATATATATATATATATATATATATATATATATATATATATATATATCTATCTATATATATATATATATATATTATATATATATATATATATATATATATATATATATATATATATATATATATATATATATATATATATATTGGTTAGTGCAAGGAGTCAATCCCTGTTGATAATCATCGATAAAGGGAAGAGGACACACACAGATGCACAAGCTGTCTAACGTTCCATAATTGCACACATAATTAATCTTTTGTTCTCTACCTCTGTATCTACTATCTTAATTTTTTAGTTTATTCTATATTATGTTTCCTTTTATTTTAATATTGTGTTCGTTTTGAAAACCACTCGAAATTCTTTATAAAAAAAAAATCATTCCTTTTATTTACATGTAAGTTACTTCAAGGGTACCGGAAACACAAAGTCCACAATTTATGACCTTCGAGGCAAAGTGGAAGATTAGCGTTGCCCTTTGTTCTTTAATGTTATTGACGTGTAAATTTGTAAAACTTTGTAAGAATAATCCTCAACTCTTTCAGTTCTTAATTTCTTTCTTTCAGTTCTAACAATTTTGGTTTCTTTTTAACAGCGCAGATGATGTAATAGTTTGTTGTTATTGCCATTACTTCAATCGTACTGGTCCATCATGGTAAACCATTGTATATGAAACGTCGAAGCATTCAGCCACTTCATGATCTTGCACATACGTAGGCTTCCTTCTTCGTTCACCTGTTTCTTACCTGCACTTCAGCACTTCTTGAATATGGAAGCCTTTCTTTTCCGACATATTTTTTTAACGACATCCATCCAGTACTTTCCCAGTGTTCCCCTACTCTCTCGTTACTGCATTATCGATTTGTTTCCGCTTTCTATCAGCTTACCATCCTCCATTTTTTCATCATGACTAAGCTGTCTAAAACATATTTTTTTCTCTCTATCTTCACTAACCGTTAACCACTTCTACAAATATCCAGATTTCGCAAACTTTCCTAACAATTCATCTCAACAGCCTCAAGCTTTTTCCTTTAATTTGCATTTATCTTCCACACGTCCCCTTTGAAATTTATGTGAAGTAAATGGTGAATGTTACCGTACGAAACTCCTATAATATTTTGCTTTTTAATTAAATGAGCGGACATATTACAGCATACCGAGATGAAAGAGGAAATTAATCTTTTGAAATATGGGGGCAGGACAAAGGCTTATGAAGCTCAGTATCCTGATTAAAGGGACTAAATTTTTTGGCTAAATCCTTCATAACTTCATTCTTCTGTAAGAAGGACGAATTATTTTTCATAAATATCAAATGAATCAGATGAAATTTCTTCGTCTTTTTTTTCTTTTTTTTTCTTTTTTTTATTACTGAACATTAATTACACAAGAATAATCATAATGAAGGATACAAAAGAGTCTTTATTCGCATCTGGTTAACATTTGGAATAAAGAACAAGGGGCAACGCTAATCCTCTACTTTACCTCGACGGTCATCAATTGTGGACTTTGTGTTTCCGGTACCCTTGAAGTAACTCAAAATAAAAAAAAGGAATGATTTTTTTATTTATAAAGAATTTCGAGAACATTTTCTCAGTTTGTTCTGTAACTTGTTGTGTCTTGGTCGAATAATAAGGCGGTCATGCCTACATGATGTTTATTATCTGTGTGGACGAAGTGACATGAGTCGTTTGGAAGACGGGTGGTACGAAGGTCGTGGTGGCAAAATATACAAACAAACGAGTTTATAGACTGGCTCGACTAACGCTGGAAATGGTGGTGTTAATTAACTGGTAAGAGTGAAGGCAATCACAGTCGACTTATCATAAGGAAAGGAAGTGATGTAATTTTTCTTGTTGTTTTATAAGTATCAATATTTGTCACCCAACGGCAATGGTCATCGACGTCGAAACCAAGTGAAGAGAAGAAATTTGTGTTCCTGTTAACGAAAATCCTGCCATGAAAGTCAGAAAGATCGAGCGAGAATCATTACTACGGAAAGTGTAGTAGTGGAAGGGGTTTATTCCTACAAGTATTTGGGAGCAAATGTAACGGGTGATGGTGGGATGAGAGAAGAGAGGTATCGGAGAGTGGGTGCGGCAAACAAGGTTGCAGGATCTCGGTCTGCAACAGCAGCGTTTGGAATCAAGGAAAGAGTTAATTAACTCACTCGCATTTACGGTACTGAGGCGTGGATATTAATGCGAATAAGAGAGAGAGAGAGAGAAATAGAAGGCCTTGAGGCGAACCGTTTGTAGTCATCTGAAAAAGCTGATCAGAGTTGTCAAGACGGTGTGGGCACGTGAGCATAATGGAGGAAACGGAATAGAGTAAAAGTTCTTTTTGAATTAAAGGAAGGCACAATAATAGGAAGACAGAAAACGGATGTTAGGTAAGATGGCATAATTTTTGAAACCAACATACAATTGAAAAATTATGTAAATATGTATGGATATGTGTAGCAGCCTAATCTTGGTAGTAGGAGTTATAAAACCGATCTCAGACGATGGGCTTGCATAAACCGTATCAAATTACGATTGTAATTTACTAATTTCTGTCTTTGCCTATAATACATTCACCCAAATGATATGCTAACCAAACCAGACCCTCTCCCATTTTTAGGCTGAAATATGTATGTAGATTCTACTGGCCAATTTTACCAGATACATATGAAATTGCAATAGCCACAATATATACTTTAGCCTAAAAAGTTATAAAAACAATTGCCCACTTGACTACGATGGTGAGGATGGGTCTATTTCAACTCTAATGAATATATATCTGAAAACGACAGGTATATGTATGTACGAGAGATAATAGACATCTAATCCTTCTCGTGGTAATGCTGGCAAGGTGACCTCGTTTCCCGCTATCGGACATCAGGATTTTTTCAGATTAATTTTTTTAAGTTGGAACTCAAGGCTTTGTAGTGACTAGTGTATCCAAAAAAGATAAAAGAATTTGAAAAATTAAGAGGGCATTGCATGTATATATATATATATATATATATATATATATATATATATATATATAGATATATATATATATATATATATATATATATATATATATATATATATATATATATATTATATATATATATATATATATATATATATATATATATATATATATATATATATATAACATATATATATATATATATATATATATATATATATATAAATATATGTGTGTGTGTACATTTTTCCAATGAAGGTTGATTTCAGATACAAGGTTTCGCACTTCTTTGAAACTCTTATGGTATAAGATTCCTGGTGTCATATCCTTCACTGCTCTGGGATCGACCAACTACAGTCGACAAATACAAATTTTTAGGACATTGTTTTCGTCATAAGACTAACAACATTTTCTTAAAAAGCTAAGGCTCATCCGAGAATCCTTGTGAGCGCCAACCAGCCTAGTGTGATTATGGCGTGCACCGAGGGAGCCCTGACACTTTCAGCTGGACTGCCACTCAAAAGTACTAGGAGGGATTTGTCAAGGACCTTATAACACCAAAGGTGGATAAAGGCATGAAAAGTACAATGGAGTCGTCGTATAATAACAAGGAAATCCTGGCAGGAGCTGATAATATGATCCTCTTAAGGCAATCAGGACACTTATTTTCTCTTAATTCCCCTACTTATCGAGGAGTTTTTTTTTTTTTCTTTTTTTTTTTTTTTTTTGCCAAACGGCTGTGAGTTTTTGAACTGTTCCCCTAGCAATTATTGTAAATTTGTATACCGCTGCGTATCATTGCTCACAAAAAAAAAGATTCATAAATTTCATCTACGAAATTGTCAAATATATATTTACGATGGTTAAGTATATGTTACTGCGAAGTAGGTACAGGGAAACAGATAAGAATTAAAAGCACAAGGAATTCCACCCTCTTAGTTCCTGAACCTCACAACTTGATTTCATTCTGATCTACCCTTCTTATCATAATTCCATTACAATGAAAAGCGGCCACATTACTTCAAGAATAATAAAAGCTTTGGAAATCTGCTTTCTCTGACATTATCTCTCTGCCTCAGCGTGTTTTGTTGCTCAAAGGAATTTCAAAGGACTTAATACGCCATCATGTTCGTGAGTCTTTGTTCCGACTACAAGGAAATTTGCTGTTGGGTTTGAGTTGGTTTGATAAAGGCCCAAATATCATTTTGCAATTAAATACCTATATCAAAATTTATGGCTGCCTTCATTCAACAATATTATATATAAGATACTTCTGCCACTAAATCTCAAGGTTGCACATTTATGCAAAAATATCCTTGAATATCTATTTCGACTATTAACCAAATGATGAGGAGATTATTATAAAATCATGATAAAAAAAAGAAAAAAAAATGCGTAAAGCTCTTGCTTCAAATGTATTGAAATTTATTCATTGCAGAATCGAACTGCCGCATCCACTGAATTCATCTGCATTTAAAAAAAAAAAAGCACACACAGACATTTTAAAAATTCCCGTAATGGTTCTATGACCGGTATTTCTCTCTCTCTCTCTCTCTCTCTCTCTCTCTCTCTCTCTCTCTCTCTCTCTTTCTCTCGCTGAAGTTTTAGATAAAGGGGGAAACTATTTTGGGTATAATGGAGATATAACGCTGTTCTTTGATAAAAAATCGTCTTTGGTTTCGGCAACTTTGTAGGAAGAAGAATACTAATAACAAAGAGTAGGCAAAGTGGACGTAACTTAAGGAAAAGGAAACTATCTTATTTCGTTCTCTCTGATGCCTCGTTTCTTTGTTCTTGTACTTATTTCTGTTACATATGCTTGCATCCTCTTCTAAACTTGGCTGCTCAATTCATTTTCTGGACTTTTTGGAAAACATATTTGGCTTTCAATAATTTCCTTTCCACCGGTGAACTGTCACTCGCACTGATTTCTTGTGTCACATTTATTTCAACTCATTATCTAATTTTTGTTCCTCTATTATATTTTAGTTGTAATCTTAAGTATGAGTCTGTTATTTATAATTATATTTTAAAATATTATTATAGCATTGATAATGAGACAGATGTACGTCAGCAAAATATATATATATATATATATATATATATATATATATATAATATATATATATATATATATATAGATATATGTATATATATATATATATATATATTGTATATATATATAGATATATATATATATAGTATATATATATTATATATATATATATAATATATATATATATATATATATATATATATATATATATATAGGTATATATATATATATATATATATACATAAGTACATAAAGTTTTAAATTTATACAAATTAATTAAAAATGTACTTTAAATATACATATATAAAATTGCATTTTAAATTAATAAAAATTATAATCTAACATTAAAAATGTTAAAATTACAATTTAAAAATTAGGATAGATCAAAGTTAAAAGTGCAAGAACATTAAAACATAACCACTGAAACACCAACCATTCGCTAGAAGAGGAGGAGGCAGAATGACTAGAAATGGGATTCAGGTCAAAGAAAACTATGCCAGGTATAACGGATTTGATGAACTACCGCTGTTCAATGAAGGAACAAGTTTTTTGATAAATAATGACTCAAGGGTTGCTAAATACTCAGGGTACTTATTGTAACCTAAAATGGTGAAGTGCTGTTTCTTGACTTCAATCTTACATTTGATGGCATGATTTTTGATATTTGAATGCTCTGGTCTACTTAATCTCTGGCCAGTTCTGAAACTATACCCCATGTGGCTGCAATATCGCATTTGCAACAGCCTCTTGGTAGATCCAACGTAAATACCAGGACATCCTGGGCACGTAAATTTATACACAACATTAGACCTCATAAAAGGCTGCTGACGATCTTTAAAGCAGAACAGGGAGTCAATTTTACTCGGGTTATTTGATATTAATTGAAATTTCAAGCAAGGAATTTCACCTTCAAGGATTCAAGTAATTTTCTTGACTATTTTATGTTGGAAATATAAGAAATCGAGGCATACATGAGTTTCTTTGGAACGTTGACAATCGGTGGAACTGGTTTCAGATATTTAGTTAAAAGTTTGTTAATTATTTTCTGAACTAATTCTTTAGGATATGAATTTTGCCGAAAAATATATAGTAAAAATTCTATTTCCCTATGAAAAATGTCCCAACCCGAAGAGCACTTCAGGGCTATATGAACTAAAGTGGAGATACCGTTAAGTTTAAAACTTCTTTGGCAGGAGCTGAACAAATTATTGGCTAGACCAGTATACGTTTTGTTTTTCCTATAGACTGCTGTATTAAGTTTATGATCAATTCTGGTAATGCAAATGTCTAAGACTGGTAGACAATTTTCCTTTTCCTCTTCTATAGTAATCTTGATATTAGGGTGTTGTAAATTAATATACTGTAGGAATTGTCAACATACCTTTTATAAAACATAGGTTTAAAAGATGACGAACAAGATTCTAAGAAATTCTGTTCCAGATGAGACATAAAAAAGTTAGCAAAAATTATCACATTCTGAATTTTTACTTAGGAATAAGGACCAAATTATTTACCTCCTTGGTTCATCACACCCATTCAGAACGGATAATACTGAAGATTACTACTTTAACACTTAACAGGTCCTTGGATTTTACTATTAGGATACACATACACCAAATACTTGACACGAGCAAATTGAGGCATTAAGTAAAATGCTCAGATTAAAATCAAAAGTTTATTCACCAAGGAAGCCTAACACTTGGAGATGCGAACATGTAAAACATAATGGTACAGAATAACTATATTTTTGATAAATGGAATTGGTTAATGATGGTAACCGGCCAAGCAGCTTAAACGTAAGTACGTTTTGAAGCTAACATTAATATGCGTTTCCAGGGGAATGTTCTTGTAGAATAGGCATAGGATGTCGATAGTACTTGCTGAAGTTAAGGGTGTTTGTCTGAAGCTACTGGGAGACAATGTTACTGCCGGAAGTATTAACGGTCCTGGCATATAGAAGCTTATTTGTAGGACGACTTGCAACGGACACAGTGTAAGTGTCAAGTGAGACAATCATCCACTACTCCAGCAACGGAGATTGTGTCTCTTTAAATGACGAGGACGCTGACTATCAGGTTCTCTCGGATGAAGGACTGGCAGGTTTACTGGTTTCTTGGAGCCTGCTTACATATTGTCCTCTGCAGACGTGTGTACTATATACCTTCCGCCTGGAAATTCCCTCATAATTGGATAAGAATCTGCATTGTCAGTGCCAAGAAGCCACAGTTCCACGTTCTCTAAATTCAGCTGCTTATAAAAGGCCTTTGAAGAGGCTCATTTAATTCTATTGTGATCATTTCATTTAGCATTAAGGTGTCAGTCCTAATTAGGACTAATATTTGTAGCTACTGTTAGCTCTCTGTAAATAATCCAGTTGCTTCCATTTTACTTTGTTGAAATTGGTTTTTGAGCAAGTTAACGTAATTGATTCATGTGATTGTGTGACAAACTTATATTTTGTAATCTTAGTTTTCAGCTGGTGACATTATCTATTCCAATATCTGTCCTTTAGAGCTTTGTCTGGCCTCAATTGGCAGGGCTACGTGGGTGTCAGGTATGATCCAATTAATGGAGTGTTAAGGTAGATAAAAGATTGACTCGTATAATATGTACACACACACACACACACACACACATACATACATACATATATATATATATATATATATATATATATATATATATATATATATATATATATATATATATATATATATATATATATATATATATATATATATATATATATATATCTCTAATAAAAGGAGCCCATAAAACAAACCAAAATGTAGAGAGAAAAAAGTACTATATTTTCGAGACTGCTGTCTCTCTCTTCAGGTATATGAATGAGAAAAATTTACAGAAAAGGTGGTCTTTATACCAAGAGATTCGTCCACAAGTAAGCCAATTTAGGTCACCCCCGCTGATAATCTTCCTTTAATCTTCTTAAGCGTTGGTTGAATGAACACTGCGTCGACGATGTCCGATGTCCAATTCCCTTTTGAGATGTTCATTACCTGCTTCTCTTTTATTAAGGCCGATTCCATCATTTGACTCTTGTACCGGCAGTTGCTGCTATAAATTACACGTGACATATTCCAGTTTATTCTATGGTTATGTTTCATTTATATGATTGAAAATAGCCGAGTTCTGTTGTCCATACCTAACTGACCGTTTGTGTTGTATTAATCTCTGGGGAAGTGATTTACCTGTAAATCCGATTGTAAGATTGGTCACAGTCCTGGCATGGGATCTCATATACCCCAGAGTCTTTGGGCGATGTCTTTTGTTGGACGTTAATCAGGGGCGGATTTGGCTAAGGTATTTGGGTAGGTAAATGCAAAAGGGTTGGATTTCCCAAGGGTGTGAGTTACTCTCTTAATCGTCTCCAGGTGGGGAATTTTTATTTTATTGTTGGGTGTGTCTCTGGTCTTGTCTTTAGGGGGTCGGTAGAAAATTACGTTTGCTTTTTGAATTGCTTTCTCATTATATGGTCAGGATACTTTAAAGATGAAAGTTGCTTGCGAATTAGTTCAAATTCTTTTTCCAGGTAAATCTGGGGAACAAATTCGTAAGGCTCTTAAGAATAGGTTGCTAGTAGACCTATCTTGATAGTATTGTCATGATAGCTAAAGTAGTGAATATATGGAAAGTGAGAACGTTTGGTTTTCTGTATATGGTAAATTTGTATTCTGTCGTGTGTCTGATTATTAAAACATCAAGAAAAGGAATTTGTTGTCTGTTTCCCATTCAACTTTAAATTTGATGCTGGGCACTAATGCGTTTAATTTTGAGAGGAATTCATTCAAATTACCCCACTTATTATCCCAAAATGTTAGTATGTCATCCACGTATCTCATCCACAGCATGTTTTGGGTTTTATTGCATTTATTACTGTAGTTTAAAGTATTCCATGTACAGATTTGGCTAAAATAGGACTTAAAGGACTACCCATACTACACCCGAATTTTTGCTTGTAGAATGATTCCCCGAATGAAAATACGTTATTAGATGCACATAATTCAACTAACTTTATTATTTTGTCAAGTGCCAAAGGGAATGATCTGAATAGGGGGATAATTTTTCCCTTAAAAACTGAAGAACGTCCTGTACTGGTACTTTTGTGAATAGGGAGTCTACGTCAAGGCTTAAAAGTTTTATGTTGTGAAGTGGTATATGTGCTTCTCTGAATTTGTGACAAAAGTCTTCCGAATGTTTGATGTGACTGGGAGAAAAAGTGCCTAGGAGAAAGGAGGCCAGCTAACCATTTAGAAATTTTGTAATTGAAAGCTCCGGCGCATGAAACGATGGGTCTGAATGGAAGATTGTCTTTGTGATTTTGGGAAGACCATAAAAGTAGGGTAATTTAGGATTATTACTTAAATTTATCTAATAGTTCAATACTCTTTTTGTCTTGGCCAATTAATCTTACTTTCCGAAAAAATTCTGTGGGAACGTTCTGGAGGGGATTTTTCGTCAGTTTTTCGTAAGTATTTGTGTCGCTAAGGAGCTGGTTGATTTTGTCGAGGTAGAAGTCTTTGTCCATTATTACAATTTTGCCGTCTTGTCGGATCTACTTATTATAACATCTAACTTTTTTAGCGAGTGGATGGCTATCATGAATCTGCGGGGAACAGGATATTTCTTATGAAGGTCAGTTAAAACATTTAGTAGCACTCCTTTTAAACATATCTCTTCACGGCTGTAGTTTTTGTCAGATATGAATTTATCAAAAGCCACTATGAAGTCTAGGTTGTTTTTGCGGTCTGGCATTTAGGGCAAAGGATAAGCCTAAATTTAAAACTAAATGTTGATTTACAGTAAGGGGGTGTTGGGATAAGTTTAAAACTTTGTCTTGTTGTTCAAGATTATTCCATGCGCTATTATCTATTAGTTATTTAACTTGCGTAAAAGTCTGGTTGGAATGAGTCACGCTATTATAGGCAGCAATGTCGGAACAGAATGAAATCAGAATACCTGTATACGTGGTCCGTAGTGAGGAGGCGAAGATTAGATTGAGTTCCATATATCACTCTGCGTAGCACGAAGATGTCGTTTCTCATATTGGTGATTCTTTCTTCCAGGAAAATCTTGTGTGATAGAGGGAAGGGGTTTGATTGCAGAGTCCATCTCCCGAATCCGTACATTTTTGGAAGTACTTGTTCTTTGAGGCATTCTTCCAAAAAGTGTTTTGGTTTTTCAGCCGGTGTAGTCTGTTCAGTTCTTTTTCAAACTTGCGGAAAACTGGCTTGACTTCTGGAAGTGAGTGAAGAATCGTGGAAAGGCGGTTGAATTCCATAATGGCTGACAATGACTGGTAAAAGTGTTCTGTAACAACAGAATTCCATCTAATAAAAGGAGCCCATAAAAACACCCAAAATGTAGAGAGAAAAGTACTATATTTCAGAGACTGCTGTCTCTCTCTTCAGGTATATGAATGAGAAAAGTTTACAGAAAAGGTGGTATTTATACCAAGAGATTCGTCCACAAGTAAGCCAATTTAGGTCACCCCCGCTGATAATCTTTCCTTTAATCTTCTTAAGCGTTGGTTGAATGAACACTGCGTCGACGATGTCCGATGTCCAATTCCCTTTTGAGATGTTCATTACCTGCTTCTCTTTTATTAAGGCCGATTCCATCATTTGACTCTTGTACCGGCAGTTGCTGCTATAAATTACACGTGACATATTCCAGTTTATTCTATGGTTATGTTCATTTATATGATTGAAAATAGCCGAGTTCTGTTGTCCATACCTAACTGACCGTTTGTGTTGTATTAATCTCTGGGGAAGTGATTACCTGTAAATCCGATGTAAGATTGGTCACAGTCCTGGCATGGGATCTCATATACCCCAGAGTCTTTGGGCGATGTCTTTTGTTGGACGTTAATCAGGGATTTGGCTAAGGTATTTGGGTAGGTAAATGCAAAAGGGTTGGATTTCCCCCAAGGGTGTGAGTTACTCTCTTAATCGTCTCCAGGTGGGAATTTTTATTTTATTGTTGGGTGTGTCTCTGGTCTTGTCTTTAGGGGGTCGGTAGAAAATTACGTTTTGCTTTTTGAATTGCTTTCTCAATTATATGGTCAGGATACTTTAAAGATGAAAGTTGCTTGCGAATTAGTTCAAATTCTTTTTCCGGGAAATCTGGGGAACAAATTCGTAAGGCTCTTAAGAATAGGTTGCTAGCTAGACCTATCTTGATAGTATTGTCATGATAGCTAAAGTAGTGAATATATGAAAGTGAGAACGTTGGTTTTCTGTATATGGTAAATTTGTATTCTGTCGTGTCTCTGATTATTAAAACATCAAGAAAAGGAATTTTGTTGTCTGTTTCCCATTCAACTTTAAATTTGATGCTGGGCACTAATGCGTTTAATTTTGAGAGGAATTCATTAAAATTACCCCACTTATTATCCCAAAATGTTAGTATGTCATCCACGTATCTCATCCACAGCATTGTTTTTGGGTTTTATTGCATTTATTACTGTAGTTTCAAAGTTATTCCATGTACAGATGGCTAAAAATAGGACTTAAAGGACTACCCATACTACACCCAAATTTTTTGCTTGTATAATGAATTCCCCGAATGAAAATACGTTATTAGATGCACATAATTCAACTAACTTTATTATTTTGTCAAGTGCCAAAGGGAAATGATCTGAATAGGGGGATAATTTTTCCCTTAAAAACTGAAGAACGTCCTGTACTGGTACTTTTGTGAATAGGGAGTCTACGTCAAGGCTTAAAAGTTTTATGTTGTGAAGTGGTATATGTGCTTCTTCTGAATTTGTGACAAAAGTCTTCCGAATGTTTGATGTGACTGGGAGAAAAGTGCCTAAAAAAGGAGAAAGGAGGCCAGCTAACATTTAGAAATTTTGTAATTGAAAGCTCCGGCGCATGAAACGATGGGTCTGAATGGAAGATTGTCTCTGTGAGTTTGGGAAGACCATAAAAGTAGGGTAATTTTTTAGGTTTAATTACTTTAAATTTCTCTAATAGTTCAATACTCTTTTTGTCTTGGCCAATTAATCTTACTTTCCGAAAAAATTCTGTGGGAACGTTCTGGAGGGGATTTTTCGTCAGTTTTTCGTAAGTATTTGTGTCGCTAAGGAGCTGGTTGATTTTGTCGAGGTAGAAGTCTTTGTCCATTATTACAATTTTGCCGTCTTTGTCGGATCGACTTATTATAACATCTAACTTTTTTAGCGAGTGGATGGCTATCATGAATCTGCGGGGAACAGGATATTTCTTATGAAGGTCAGTTAAAACATTTAGTAGCACTCCTTTTAAACATATCTCTTCACGGCTGTAGTTTTTGTCAGATATGAATTTATCAAAAGCCACTATGAAGTCTAGGTTGTTTTTGCGGTCTGGCATTAGGGCAAAGGATAAGCCTAAATTTAAAAACTAAATGTTGATTTACAGTAAGGGGGTGTTGGATAAGTTTAAAACTTTGTCTTGTTGTTCAAGATTATTCCATGCGCTATTGATCTATTAGGTTTATTTTTAACTTGCGTAAAAGTCTGTTGGAATGAGTCACGCTATTATAGGCAGCAATGTCGGAACAGAATGAAAATCAGATACCTGTATACGTGGTCCGTAGTGAGGAGGCGAAGATTAGATTGAGTTCAATATATCACTCTGCGTAGCACGAAGATGTCGTTTTCTCGTATTGGTGATTCTTTCTTCCAGGAAAAATCTTGTTGTGATAGAGGGAAGGGGTTTGATTGCAGAGTCCATCTCCCGAATCCGTACATTTTTGGAAGTACTTGTTCTTTGAGGCATTCTTCCAAAAGTGTTTTTGGTTTTTCAGCCGGTGTAGTCTGTTCAGTTCTTTTTCAAACTTGCGGAAAACTGGCTTGACTTCTGGAAGTGAGTGAAGAATCGTGGAAAGGCGGTTGAATTCCATAATGGGCTGACAATGACTGGTAAAGTGTTCTGTAACAACAGAATTCCATCTAATAAAAGGAGCCCATAAAAACACCAAAATGTAGAGAGAAAAGTACTATATTTCAGAGACTGCTGTCTCTCTCTTCAGGTATATGAATGAGAAAAGTTTACAGAAAAGGTGGAATTTATACCAAGAGATTCGTCCACAAGTAAGCCAATTTAGGTCACCCCGCTGATAATCTTCCTTTAATCTTCTTAAGCGTTGTTGAATGAACACTGCGTCCGACGATGGTCCGATGTTCCAATTCCCTTTTGAGATGTTCATTACCTGCTTCTCTTTTATTAAGGCCGATTCCATCATTTGACTCTTGTACCGGCAGTTGCTGCTATAAATTACACGTGACATATTCCAGTTTATTCTATGGTTATGTTCATTTATATGATTGAAAATAGCCGAGTTCTGTTGTCCATTTCTAAATGGTTAGCTGGCCTCCTTTATATGAATGAGAAAAGTTTACAGAAAAGGTGGTATTTATACCAAGAGATTCGTCCACAAGTAAGCCAATTTAGGTCACCCCGCTGATAATCTTCCTTTAATCTTCTTAAGCGTTGGTTGAATGAACACTGCGTCGACGATGTCCGATGTCCAATTTCCCTTTTGAGATGTTCATTACTGCTTCTCTTTTATTAAGGCCGATTCCATCATTTGACTCTTGTACCGGCAAGTTGCTGCTATAAATTACACGTGACATATTCCAGTTTATTCTATGGTTATGTTCATTTATATGATTGAAAATAGCCGAGTTCTGTTGTCCATTTCTAAATGGTTAGCTGGCCTCCTTTATATGAATGAGAAAAGTTTACAGAAAAGGTGGTATTTATACCAAGAGATTCGTCCACAAGTAAGCCAATTTAGGTCACCCCCGCTGATAATCTTCCTTTAATCTTCTTAAGCGTTGGTTGAATGAACACTGCGTCGACGATGTCCGATGTCCAATTCCCTTTTGAGATGTTCATTACCTGCTTCTCTTTTATTAAGGCCGATTCCATCATTTGACTCTTGTACCGGCAGTTGCTGCTATAAATTACACGTGACATATTCCAGTTTATTCTATGGTTATGTTCATTTATATGATTGAAAATAGCCGAGTTCTGTTGTCCATTTCTAAATGGTTATCTGGCCTCCTTTCTCCTTTTTTAGGCACTTTTTCTCCCAGTCACATCAAACATTCGGAAGACTTTTGTCACAAATTCAGAGAAGCACATATACCACTTCACAACATAAAACCAACGCTTAAGAAGATTAAAGGAAGATATCAGCGGGGGTGACCTAAATTGGGTTACTTGTGGACGAATCTCTGGTATAAATACCACCTTTTCTGTAAACTTTTCTCATTCATATACCTGAAGAGAGAGACAGCAGTCTCTGAAATATAGTACTTTTCTCTCTACCTTTTGTGTTTTTATGGGCTCCTTTTAT